>NC_061490.1:2587543-2887543 GCF_022539355.2 Hippoglossus stenolepis | reverse complement strand
CTTATTACGCTGAGCATGAGACTTACTACAACCAGACTTTATATACTATATACACAGAGACAAACTTGCCTGCAAGAACACACATATACACACACATGGTTTTGCTGCTTACTTTAGTCTCTTTTTCTATTACTCTGAAGAGATGACAAGCTAAATGAGATGTAATGGGATAAATGGGTCGGCTGTATTGTGCACATGTGTAGTTTTTCTGGACTGGCTTTATTTGCGAGGCAAGCTTGCCTGTTGCCCCTCGATGCTCCGCCTCACGCTGCAGCCCAGACTGTAAATGCCCTAATGGAAGCAGATGAGGGTGGGAAAGGCTATGAGGCAACAGTAGCTCCAGCTAATTATTAAAATGACTGCTATTATGGGATTAAATTTGTCCTTGAGGGGATATGGGAGTAGATATAGAGGCAAGCAAGCAGACATCCAAACAATCAAACAGGCAGATCCCCTGACCAAGATTGACTTTGTATTATTATTTTTTCGGTAAATTGATAAGTCAACATTTGTGAACTTATTGTTTTGATTTATGAATCAGATGACCATTTTAGTACCACTATTGCATTGATCTCTTATCAGATCATGAGGAGATTTATGCTTTTTCCACTCAAATGCTGATATTTTGCAAAACAAACTTTTTCCTTTGCGTATGGGCCTCTTGTCTAAACGCAACCAGTGTTTTAACCAGTGTACTAAAATGGAGCTTTGGAAAAACTCCAGTTTCTGTGTTAAGGAAACAATGATATCCCAGCTGTCATGATTCTGCCGTTATGGCGATTAACTTTTGGAAAAAAAATTAAAGACTGTTTTGGTTCTGGTTTTGGTCGGCTTATTTTGTGGACATTTACCTGGGTTCTCCTTGTGTTTAGATTTGTGTTCATTCTGAGTTCTGTTTTATTTTGAAATTATGCTCCTTGTGTGTCTCCAACTTAATTTCCTGCCTTTGTCCTGTTTTCCTTCTCTTGTGATCATCTTCACCTGTTTCTAATGTGTTTAACCTGTGTTCAATGCATCATCCCTGCCTCCCCTGTGTATATAAGTCTCTGTGCTTCCCTTTATCTTTGTCAGTTCATCTTGCTTCACTCATTCCCCTTGTTCCATGTCGGTTGTGTGTGCCAAAACCTTTCCTGATGTTTCTCTGTATATTGATTGTTTGGGTTTAGATTTTTGGACTCTGCTTTTTATCTGCAAGAGCCTTTGCTTGAATTAAAGACATTTTAGTTTTTCCACCTAAATTTGCCTGCTGCATTTGGGTCCTCCTGCTCACCACAATATAACACCAGCTTACTTTGCATTCCCACTGTTGCTGGTGAATGAGCATGCATCAGAAAAAACAACATGCCTATATACTGGTATTTCTATGTTTGGTTAACAGTGCTAGTTCTAATAACAACAAAAAAAACTAGTGCTTGTAGTCATTTTTGTGCTCTCGTCTGGACATATTTTCCAAATCAAAGGTTGTGTGGACAAAGATTCTTTTCCTCAAGGAGTGGAAAATATCCCATCTATCACCAGTAGCTTGGACAAGGCCTCAGTGTCTGTAAATGTCTGTTTTGCTTAAGAGATTCAGAAAGTGAGCCACTGGAGAGTTGTTATTTTTCTTCTGTCGAGGAAAAGTAGCTGTGTAAGAACCAGTAATATAATCTCACTACCTGCACCGCTCTTATCTCTCTTTTCACAGAAAAAAAAATACACAAAATCTACAGCAATAGCTGCAGGTGAAGACACACAGAAACACACACATGCATGCACGACACACAGCGTTGAGGAGTGTATGTTTTCTGGTAGCCCAGATTTTTACAGTTTCATTCCCATATCTCCCTGGACTGTCTGTGTGTATCCCGGTCTGATGTCACCTGGAGTAACTTCAACACACACTTACTCAGTCTAAAATGAGAGTCAGTGATGTCATCCTGGACAATCTGCTGTTTGTAGGCTGGCTTTCTTCTTTAAAATACAATTTTATTAAAGCTTAACTTAAACTCCCTCATCAAGAGTCCCGTTTTCACTTCAAGGCATGTGGAATCTGGCTTCATTTTACTTTACTGAAATCTGACAATCAACAGTTAAGAAAGTGAAAATGAGGGGCTCCTGTGACTTTAGCAAGCAGAGACTGTAAAACCAAACATGAGGATTAATCCCTCTTGACAGAAAAGGAGCCGTACAACACAAAGAACAGCTTAGCCAGACAGACGACTTGTGTCAACAGTTCAACACATTGTCAACGAGGTCAGCCCTCTTGAAACCCACTACCTGTGTCAGCTGTAGAGCTGAACAACTCTTGCATGCTGTTGCATCATCTTGTGAAATTACCACCAAGATCTCGCTCTGATATCAGTCCACTTCTCTGTGGGATTGCATGAAAATGTTTTTGCTTGTTTTGGTAACAGTTGAACTTGGCCACCCCCTGCCCATTACAGCCCATTAAAACCTTGCCAGGAAATGAGTTGTCAACTTCAAATAAATATTGCCCAAAATAAACTTTCTGAGCTGCTTTTGAACATGACCCTGCCATGGAAAGGTGGCCGCTGCGTTGTCCAAGTCTCGCTCATCGAGTGGCAGCCTCTAATTATCCATCTCCACAAGTAAAGGTCGCCTGTCCCAATGTGGCATGACAACTCTCCGGATCACTTCTCCACTCTTTGAGGTTGTGTGGCACATTTAAATATATGAGTCTATCCTCTAAAATCTGATTCTGTGGGAATCTGCCTGTTGGACACTGACACACACAGCCAAGTTACAGTATTTCAGGCAGGTGCAGCATGTCAGGGATCTGATGAAATACAGGCCGACACCTTAAAGTCTGTTAGCAATCTAACACGGCTAAGTGGCATCTATCTCATTCATCCCCATCACTTTCTCTCTACATTCTTCTCTCTGTAACACACACACCTTCACATTCACCTCTGCTCTAAATATGTACACGTCATGCATCCCTCTCCTTGAAGTACCGTGTGCAAAGGTCAAAGGTCACTCCTTCAGCTGCAATGGTTAGTTTAAGGGACTGTTTAGTTAAAGGGAATTTAAAAAATAGTTCCCGCAGACCTGTTTCCTACAGTCAAGAGACTACAGTGACATCTTTACATTTATTATTTTCATTCATACTCCTGTATAACTTCTGGCTTGTCATTCTTAATCTTGCCCTACGAGAGTTGTAATTTCATCATAGTACAACCAGACACTGACTGAGTAATATCACAATACAAATGAAGAAAACTGCCACAAAGTTTTGGTTTGCTGGAGATGGATTTGCAGATTGTGTGTGAATCAACATGACAGGAGCTGTTGCTTGTGCTGTGTAGGATCACACACATGGTTCACGTTATAGCCGAGGTCTAAGGTCTACAGAGAAACTGGTGTGTGTACATGTGTGCGGATGTGCTCACATTATATGCAGGATATATCTCTCTTCTCTCTCTGAATTTCACATCCACCAAATTTCCAGACTTAATAAAAGTCACACACACTGTCTCCTCAATTTCATACATTCTAATAAAAAAGAGTTCCTCTGTTGTTCCTGGAAAACTGGGGTTCATATTCTACATGAGAATGCAGGAGATGTACAAGTACTTACTTACACCTACATATATTTTTATTTAGGCATCTTAATATACAAACCAACCTACCTATACATTTTTTATTCACCAGATGTAATTGTAACGTAAATCAATTTTGCAGTACAGTGAAGAGTAACCAGTTAAAGCTAGGGTTGGTAATCCTGGAAAAGCTAGCAAAAGTAAATATACTAAACCAATACATCCCATCCGACCCTCTAGTCAAAGCTACGCCCCCAAAAACACATGAACGTGCACTGACAGACAACAGCTAGAAGCCGACTTTTCAGTCACCTGCTCGCTAACTTCTATCGTCTCCATTTCAGTACTGTATGTCTATGCGTGAAGACTCTAGTCATGTGTTGTTAGAGCTCAAGCAGGGTGTGCACAGGCAGGCAGGTCGGGTAGTGAAAGACAGGCATGAATGAAATGAATCGATTATTTTTGTTGCATCTGCTTTTCATTGTTTGGACTTGTGGGTGTGGGTGAGACTGAAATGGACTTTGTATATATAGGCATTGAACTCTGGACATTAAGACTGTGGGACAAACACACACACCCTTTCCTATTGGTTATTTAGTAGCTTCATGTGAAGTCAAGTCCAGCATGTTCTTTAATGTTCCTTTCTTTACTGTTCCAAATGTTGGTGTTTTAATAAAACCCAGGAATTTCATTTCATCCCATTTAACTCCTTCATTAACTGTGCAAACGCATAAAGGAACCAACCTCCAGCAACGAGGCACGAGGACAGCGAGGGTCCCAACATCGCTGCTTGTAGCTTTAGTAATGTTTAAAGTCTTGTGTATAACCTTAAATTAATATATCATATACAGATATATTTACTTTTGTGAGCGTATTTTGTATTTTACTTGCATCATATCACACTGTTTGAAACAGTTTCTCTGTTTAAAATATGTGTTTTGGTCCTTTCTCTGTCCTTCACTTTCATTATTCCCTCATCTGTTGCTCTGATCTCTGCCTCCATGTGTTTTTGCAGGAACTGCTGAAGGACCCTCTGTACATCGGGCTGAGGCATAAGAGAGTCCGAGGCCAGGCCTACGATGACCTGCTGGATGAATTTATGACGGCTGTGTCCAACAGGTATGATAATATCAGCCATCCTTTCATTTGCTCCACTTCTCTCATGTGGTCTGCAATTGTCATCATAAGACAGACAGCGCACGGTGCTCTTAAAAGAAATATGTTGATCAGTTTAGCATGGTCAGTGTGTGCAGGGAGATGCTGCCAAACCTTTCGGGATTCAAGGGTCTGGAATCTCAGTCATCAGGGATTCAGCTGTAGCTTCCTTTGAAGTCTTAGTTGCTAGGCAATATCAGTCAAAAGTCTACTCCCTGTCTGAATGGAATTAGCCTATTGAAAAGTGATCAGAGAACTTGGAGCTATTCATTTTATTGGAATGATTTGCCCCAGTCAAGATGGCTGGACAGCTAACCAGCTATGGGGAGGACAACTGAACTGTCAGCAGGCAACATCCATTTAAACATTATACACAATAATCTGATAGAAATGTAGTATTTTGAAATGCAGTACATCTGAATCTTATCTTATCTTAATCCTCTTCATCCCTCGAGGGCTATAAGGCATCAGCGATCTGCCTCCATCTGGGCCTGTCTTGGGCTACATGTTGGGCTTCTCCCCATGTCAGACCTTGTTTGTGTATTCTATGTGGTGTCAATCTTTGGTATGCTGGTCCGGACATGCCCAAGTCATTGTATCTGCCAACATCTGATCTCTTGTACCACACTTTGGCTCTGAGTGACTTTTTAAAGTTCTTAATTTTATATTGTTGATGTCACCTTATACGACACGCCAGCATTCTGAGCCATAAAGAAAACAGACTGTTCCCAGACTATAGCCTACTTCTTTGACTTCCAGATGCCCCGTGCTCATGCTGTGCATGCTTTCCAAGCCCAGATCTGATGTAATTTTGTGCTGCAATTTCTTTGTTGACAAGGCTGCCAAGGTAGGTGGAGACCTCGACAGAGTCAATGGGGTCACTGTTGACTGTGATGGGTGCATCTGGGTTGGCATTTATGGACATCACTTAGATTTTTAACTTTGGCGAAGGTGTTCAGCTTGTCAGTTTCCTCCTGCAGGTGTTGTGTTATTTAGGAGAGAGCAGCTAGGTCGTCAGCAAAGTCCAGGTCTTCAAGTTGGTGATTGTTATTATTCTGAATGCTTAGGGGACATGATGGAGCATGTGTTCAGAGATGCTTACATGAATAGTGGGTGACAACTGGTCTGTTGAAGAATCTGTTTTGTCTATGGTGACTCCAGTTATCCTGTCCAGGGAAAAATATCTGGTTATATCGTCCCTTAGCACACAAGATGTGTACTTCAGGGTTTTTCTGTCATGTTGACATTCAGCAGTGGGTCATAGAGGGGTTCATTCTTACTTCTTTGACTTGCTGTTCCATATTGTTACTCATTTAGTTTGCATGTACCAATATATGAATTGATTAAACTGACATTTGTATCTGTGATTCCCTTCAGATCTTCTCCCTAATATGTTTACTGCATTCCTGTCCTTAACAAGACTCTTGTAGCCGATTGCTTTGTATCTTGGTGCCACAGTAACCACACACAAACACACACATGGACCTGGTTAAGCTTTGTCCTAACCCATAGAGACCAGAGTCCAGAGGGAGAAGCCTGGGTCTGGGCCCCCTCCAGCTGGCAACAGGAAGCCATGACTCTAATAACCGGGTGGCTTCTCAACTACAGGGAGCAGCGATGCTTTTTTCCCCATAGGAGCCAGATTGGCGGAAAATGAATAATTATGGGCTCAGAGATTGAATGAATGATTACAGCTCTGCAGTCTTTTAAGTAATATTCATGTTTAGTCTTCTTAGAAACTAAACATGAACTAAAATACTTCAGATTGACTCATCATCAATAAGCCGAAGTCTGGAGAGATTTTTTTGATCCACGATTTAAAAAATGCTTAACACGGTGAGCGGTTGATGCAACCATGAGTGTGTGATTTCAGACCAGACCTTCTGTTCTCCAGAAATCAGCTCCTGTTGAACAATCACCTATGTGTTGACTTGTTTTGTCTACAGGCAGAAATAAATTATCTCATAATCTCATTGCTCCTGGCCACACCCACAACACTTTACAGAGGATGAAAGGGGCTCAGCCGGGGTTTTGAAACTATGAACTCTGTATTTTCTCTCAGGGCAACAACTCACCATTTTGTCACATTTCATCATACCTCAGATTTTGATGGTGTGTGTGCAGAATTTTTCTGTTTAAAGGTGCTGAGGGATGTGCTCAGAATGAAAACTTTACACAGTAATTAACAAAACAGTGGCTTAAGTCACACAGCAGGAACACTTTGACTCTATGTTGTATAGACATTCAGACAGAACGTCTTCACATCTTCTTCTTCCAAGGTGTATCGACGTGTCAAAAAAATTACAATCAATCTTCCTATCTGACTCTAGGCAAGAAAGCAAAGAAGCACATTCACTAAAATGACAAACTATTCCTATAAAAGGCAAGGTTGGTAATCTATGTTTTACTTATTTAATCATTCGTAAAAGCCAACAATGTATTTGTCTACCTCTCACTCTCGTCTCTCTCTTAAACTTTCTCTTGCAGTCAAGGTCTTCAAGTTGGTCCATTATTTCCTATGTAAACCTTTAAAAAATGTACCCAGTAATTTTCTAAAACATCAGGGCAATATCATTTTCAGCAAACATTGCTTGAACAGGTATTATTGGTGCATTTGTAGACACAAGATAAGATGATTAAATGCATATATTAGGGAGCTAACGCATGATATGAATTTACTGGCAGAGACACAGTTCAGTCAGGAATATTTTGTGCCATGATATCTAAACTGGCACACATGTTTTATAGACTCTATAGGTGTTTTACAAACAAATCTTAGTAGACTGCAAAGAGTACAGGAATGCCACCAACTATTTTAAACTCTTGGCACTGAGGGAATAAGGAATAGACAGACCAAAGGAGGGATGGATGGATGGATGAAAGGAGCAACAGAGGAGAGGAGAAAGAATGCAGAATGTGTCTTTGTCATTAATGATGGCTCGGGGATTTGAGAAATAATGTGTGCTGAGAGATGCTAGCTCTCTGGAGAGTAAGGTGGGGGGGGGGTTAGGGATTTATTAAGGCCTCAGCCACAAACCCCCTGGGGGACGAAGGTAACAGACAGCCTGTGTGTGTACACGGACACACATGTATGCACACAGGTTCGACAGCTGTGTTTGTACAGAGCAGCCTTGTCTTTGCCCCTCTTTGCAGAGTCCTCTACGGTGGTCATGAAAGCGCTCCAACTGAAAGTATCAGTTCATACCTTTACCTCTGCGTCTAGTCTCCCCCGCAGTAACTGGAAGTACATTGTAGGTGACATACTTCCTGTTCGCAAGAGATTCGGATGAAGCCAGATTGTGTTTCCTAAAGGAGCTGGGTCCCTTGTTAAATCGCTCATCCTCCAGATTGGCCCAGACATAACACCAAAAGTCTGAATGATTCACCACATGCAAACGCCGGGTGTCTCATGCTTCATGCTCTTTTTCACATTATCAATCATTATAATAATGCCACAAGCATTTACGCTCAATATATTGGAGTGTATTGTCAGTACCTAGAAACCCTAGAAGTACTGCTCCAACAAACAATGACTAAATGTTTTTTTCTTTTACTCAAATCCCCAAATTATTGTGAGGAAGTTATAAGTCACAGTCAAAGGTTCTGAGAACAAAAGAGCTCTGTGTTATTCTGTTAGTGTGGTTCAGATAGTTTAAACAGCCCCATGACAGCAAAGGTTGGACTTCTGGATCTTCTGCCATTTTTTTATTTTCTGGAAGTTTGCATTGTCTAAATTGATCAATAAAAGTATCAGAGAACGTCTAACTAGACTGAATAAATCTTGATAAACAAACACAGTTACCACAATTTAAAAAATATAATTTCATGTAGACATTAGGATACATAATCTTTATTTCAAATGTAAAAATAAATACCAGTAATTGTTTTTTGTTTCTGCTCTACCTTTAATTTAATTGATTTCTTTTTAACAATGTGAATAGTTTATATAATAGAATTTGATATTATTATCTATTTCTTAAATAGAAAGACTAACAGTAAACTTTTTGGGCAAACCCTCTTACCTATCAGAAAGGGCATGGAGTCAGGGTGTGGGAGCTCATGGCTGTCAGTCAATATATGAACAAGTTTTTGGCAGACTACCTCTCAATTAAAATTAAAATAAAAAAATAAAAACTAATATTTGTTACTAAAAGATGTTGCTATAGCTGATTCACAGCCACAAAGACTAGCAAGCTCCCAAATCCTTCCTTTAACTGAAACGATGAATATAACAATGCAGCCAATGGAAGGGTTCGCTTTCAAGTCTCATGTTAGTCTCATGTTGTTCAGATGCTCCATCTATTGCCCTGTCACTGCTCACAAGAGAAACAATTTGCAACTGGGGCAAAAGAAACTCCCTGTGAGATGAGGCAACCTTGAGAGGAACCTGTGCGCTCTCAAGGGCCTGCATCCTCCTGAGGGCCGGGGGTCATTGTCCTGCTCCAGGCCATGGTACATGCTCATCATCCTTCAGCCCCCCTGGCCAGGGTTTTCATCCGTCCTCCTCTGGATATATTGGTAGGATCTGTTGATCTCAACCTCGACATTCATCCTCATCCTCAGATTTCCTTTGAACTCTACCTTTTGTCCTGATAAGGGGTGGTATGTAAGGTAGTTGGTAGGATAGTATGTTGAGTAATATCTAAAGGGGTAGAGTAGAATGTAGGGGTAGTAAAAGAAACCATGAGCATGACCTCCCAGGTGTCCTGTTCACATCATTGAAGATGGGACCTTGGGGTGGGCCAATGCTTTCACCATGGGAGACTCACATGCATTAATCTAAACGGCACCCAGATCAGCTACCAAAACAAAGAATAGACAAGCTTGGATCACAACACACACACACACACACACACACACACACACACACACACACACACACACACACACACACACACACACATATATATATTCTAATCCTCTACCCTCATTCTTCATTTCTCTCCTCATGTGTTTTGGTCCCTCTGAAACCTGAGCAGCCATTTAAGAACCAAGGGTTTTTGCTGTCACAATTTAAATTCTTGCGCAGCAGGGGTAGAGAGGCATTTTCTTGCCCGTTCTCTCATCCCAGTGACAGATATGAGAACTTTCCCACCAGCTCCTTTTTAATCTCCAAGCTCACTGAGCAGACTGGTGTTGACAAAGCACTGGAAAGACATGTGAAGTGATCAGTCTTTCTAACAGCCATGAAACGTTCCAGCATCTCCATTAAACTGATCATGTGCTAGTTGGCAAATTTAATGTAATTTCTCAACCTTTGAATTAACTGTAATACAGACATATGAATAGATAAAGTATTTGACCATCATTCTAAAAGCATGCACTATGTCTAGATATGTATTTTATCCACTAATTCCACAAATCTCTGTCTGTCTGTGGCTCGCATATCGAGAACCATTCATTTTATCGGCTTCGACTCGGCATGTGTAACGTTCAGGGACAGAGGTAGTGCAGTGTCGAATTTGTTGCGATTTGGTAACAGTTATTATGTATACCAATAATATTGCTGTTAATAATATGTACCAAACAGGGGTTTTATTGTATGTCGTTATTGTGATAATAAGTCATCCAAATGTCATTTCCATTAACCACAAATAAAATATACAGTATATAACTTTAAAGTTAATTATATTATTACTACTTAACATTGACTTTTCTTGTGTTTTGTTTCCCTTATTCAGCCCATACATAGGTAAACCTTGGTCAAGTCTATTCAAATTGAATGTTTTATTTACCATCTGTCATGCAAAGGATCCATAGCAGAACTTCCCAGGTTTTTGCAGTTGTGGTACATTCTGTATACAATCTCTTTCCCACGCCTTCCATCTGTCTCCTCCGCTGCTGAGAGATTAATAGATTGATTTAATGGATCCAGCACAGGCAGGAATATGGCCTGTGTTTTTCATCTTTTTGGGTGTGCCCTGGCTTGGGTACTGCCCTTGAGACTGAAACACTTAGACACAAAAGCATATTCCGCTTCTTTGTCCAGGGAACTTTTGTTATTCAGAGGGCTGTCAAGGAAAGACTTCCAAAGAGCATATTGAGCAATGGACACAAATGGCCTCCAACACATACACACACACGTTTGTTTCACTATCTCCACAGGAAAAACTAATTGACTTACTGCATTCCCTACACCCTTACCCAAACCTTAACCATCACAACTAAGGCCCTGTACCAATTCCTCTCCTTTGGTCCTACCCCTAGATATGAAGTGCCCTTCGCTGGTAGTAAGGCCACAAGGGAGAGGGATGGAAATCTTCCCCTAGGAATTGGGACACCACTCGCTACGTCATCAGCAGCCAACCAATGTTATTACAGTGACAAACACTATCAACTAACATTATTACATTAACAACCATTTTCAACCAATATTATAATAGTAACACTGTGGCTGTGGGGTAGAGTGGTTGTTCTCCAACCAAAAGGTTGGGGGTTCAATCCTCAGTCTTCCCCATCTGCATACCGAAGTGTCCTTGGGCAAGATACTGAACTCCTAACTAACTGTAAGTCGCTGTGGATAAAATGACAGGTAATATAATTACACATCTGATAACTGAAGGACAGGATTGATTCATTGATCATTACACAGTCAATCAGTCAGTCAACATGTAGTCTGGACCCATGGGGACCTCAATTTTATCCCCATCAGTTTGTTTGCATTCGGTTTAAATCCTCACCAGGATCTGAAAACAAATACAGCATAAATACCCCCCCCTATCTTTATTGGCTCAGACCAAGAACCAAAGATGAGTCTGCATTGGGAAGATGTTTCTTTCTTTCTGAAGTCCAAAAACCACACTGTGTCCTACTGTGTATTTTATGGTCAGTGAAAGCCCATAAAAGTGCACATGTTCACAGCTCAGTCATGATCCATGTCAAATGTTTCTTTTTTCACTCGATAAAACAAGAAAAAAAATCTATGTGTTCAGTGTATGGCAGGCCGCATAATCCTCTGGCTTTATCGTATGATGAGAATAGATACAGGAAATTCAACATGTAGTTTGACTTCTGCACAGGATACACCCCCAAGTCCTCTTCTTTAGACTCCACTGCATGAGCAGTTCTGTTCTGTGTGAACTGACCTGACCTCTCACGTAGCGTCATGCACCGTGCTATCCTAGAGGGAGCTGTGCTGGCATTTGGGATAGGCCACATCTATCCTGTCACATGTCGCCTGTCTCTGTCTATGTCTCCTTAAGCCCAAACACAATAAAACATTTATAGCTCCCTTCTTGGCCTCATTATTCCTTCTCTTCACACAGGCTCTCTGTGCTTTAGTGCTGCTCTCAGCTTGATAGAAAACACATTTCTCTCTTTGACGCTACTGCCGTGTTGGCAGTAGGTCAGTAGAGCTGTCAGAATCTGCATTAGGCGTCAGTGTCTTGCAGTGTGGCAGAGGGAAGGATAAACACTGACCCTCCAATAGCCCTCTCTGATCAGGACATTAAGTTTTATTACAGCTGAACTCAGGTCGCTTCTCATGCTGCATTTCTTTCTCTGTGTGCTTCCGCTCAACATCCTCCTCCAGCTGAAAATAAGCAGTTTAGCAGCCACTGTAACAAGTAGGAAACGGCTTTATTGAGATGTACATGACTTTTTCCAGAGTAGGTGTTAGGTGGGGTTTCATAAAGAGGCTGAAATAGAGCAGGCAGAAAGAGAAAGGGAGAAGACAGTGAAGGAAAAGAGAAAACAGAGTGAGAAACCTTAACTGCACTTTATTGAGATGTACATGACTTTTTCCAGAGTAGGTGTTAGGTGGGGTTTCATAAAGAGGCTGAAATAGAGCAGGAAGAAAGAGAAAGGGAGAAGACAGTGAAGGAAAAGAGAAAACAGAGTTAGAAACCTTAACTGCAGAAGGCGACTGTGTGAGGAGAGAATAGAAACATTCATCCCCCTGTCACCTCTCCTGTTGTTCAGTTAGCTCAGTGGGCTGCAGGTGTTTCAGATGGTATCGTCTGTTTGCTCAGCCTGTTCTAAATTTTCTCTTTCACTCACTGACTGAAACATGAGTGCTGGTGTTTATAAAACAGGTTTAAGACAACCTAACCATTGTTTCTATCTGTGAAATTGACTCAAGCATTACACTGCTCATCTTTACTTTGAGTCACAACACATAGTTATCCCATAGTTCCTGCTTTTGAAATGTGTATTGCAAAATATTAGTCAGTTGTTTGGTGCACTGCAAAGTCTGAGCTGCAATTATAGCTTGTGTAAGAATTTTCCTCAAACAGAACAACTTGTAATTGTCTCATCCTGCCAGTACAGTTGTGAAGTGGGAGTGGACTCTGCTTCTTGAAGTGTTTGAAGTGTCTTCTCTTTGAAAACATTTTATAAACCATATTCTAAACTCAGAAACACAGATCTCTCCTGGTTAATGTAATGATCCTGTAGCTTTGTTTAATATATGTTCCACATTTGTAACAATTTTAACTTCTGTCTGGGAAATCATGCTGTCATTTTGCATGGTGGGCAGGTCTGAATACTCTGAGCCTTGGGCACCATTGATGTGGCATTATAGCTGCATTCAAAACGAACTATTGAGCTCATTGTTGTGAGATGGGATGTCGTGTACACACAATGAAGTTGGGCGAACACAACATGGACGCTGCCACATAGACTCATAATGTAGTAAGCTAGCAGGCAGGAAATGTAATGCAGGAAATGCAAAGCTGTAGTCACATTTTGCCTTAAATTTACTATACAGTTAAAGAAAAGAAATACAATATATTATCCTACAACTCCAATTTAAAGTTGACTTCCATGGCCTCAGCCATTTCTGAAAACATCTGCAAACTCATCTTGACTTGTGAACTCTGAGGTCTTCAGAAAACCCTGAGGTCCAAGGTCATGAATAGCTACCACAAGAGGGGGGTGTTCATATGGACTCCATTCATTAAAACGACCCCATTTGAAGGCAGAAAGAATCTAAATGAGTAATGAACAGTTGATCCTCATTCTTAAAGCTGTTTCTCTGCACTGGAAAAAAGTACAAGTAGATTGAAACGAAAGACATCTGACCTGGGCGGCTGTGGCTGAGGGGTAGAGCGGTCGTCCTCCAACCTGAAGGTCAGCAGTTTGATCCCCAGTCTTCCCCATCTGCATGCAGAAGTGTCTTTGGGCAAGATGCTGAACCCCGAATTGCCCCTCATAGAACAAGAAAGTGCTAATAGATGCACTGTATGTCTGTGTGTGAATGGGTGAATGTAAAAACAGGCTCCTGTGTGTGTGTGTGTGTGTGTGTGTGTGTGTGTGTGTGTGTGTGTGTGTTGACTACATTTGATAGGTGGTCTGAGCAGCATGGTGTTAAATTGAACACTGCTGTTTTACTGGGGGACTGGGTGGGCTCTGCTCTTTTCTTTCAAATTTGATGTTAATGGGATTCAGCTCCTTTTGTGGGGGTTTGACCTTCTCTCCTGAAAACTCATTGTGAGGTGCTGTCAAACAGCTGGGGAAACAGGTGTCAGCCTGTTAAATGTCCATTAAACAAAACGCAGCACCGAGTTCTGTGGCTTTAAAGTCACCACCAAGAGATTCCCACTTGTTTTCATTGGAAACATGATCATATAGCTGTCACTCAGAATATTGTGATTACAATTCTTGAACTTAGTGGCATTGAGGAGTCGACATCCCCCCTCTTCATTTATCACCCTGTGCTTCGTCGTATAGTGGAAGAGCGCCCCCCTCTGGACTGAAATAGTGCTTGAAAGCAGAGGCTCCTCTCCCTGTGTTTAGAAAATGACCCCTCACATTATTTGCTTTAGTTACTTCCGGTACCTCTTCTGTTGGTTCACTCAAAATAAAAGCCGCCCTCTTCTCACAGGTATGGGATGGACTGTCTGATCCAGTTTGAGGACTTTGCAAATGTTAACGCTTTCCGTCTACTGAGCAAGTACCGCAACAAGTACTGCACATTCAACGACGACATCCAAGGTAACCACATGATCAGTGTAAAAAATATGAATACTATTGGTACAAATATCCTTTGTTTTTCAAGATAGATTAAGTCACATTTTTCACTGGAACAATGAAAGAAAAAGAGGGAAAGAAATGCCACAGCTGTACCTCACTCATATCATTTTTTATCTGATTAAGCTCCTGTATGTAAGGTCCTTGTTGTGTAAATCTAACTGTACCCTGATGTGAATAACTCAACAAAACTGTGTCGTTAATTCTTCGCATTTATCCAAAATTGTTTTCTTAAATAACACTGTTCACTTCAGATATTCACTGACACCTCTCCCCTGGAGTCTATGCAATGAATGCTAACATAAAAGTTGCAGAGTGTAATTATGTCTCATCCCGTAACACTGCAATTTAGAAAAGAACCCTTATTCTTTCATAAAGCTAACATCTCACAGAATAGCACGAAATCCGTCCCCACACAAACATCTGAGGAGAAAGCCTCAGTATAACTCTCTGGGCTTACCCAAGTGATGACTCCACAGTTTCCCCTTTTTGTGATAACACACTCGTCTTTTACACTCACACACACGTGTGTTGTGAATGTTACAGAGAGTTAAAATGTCAATTGTCTTTATTGAAACATTAGCTCTCTGGGACCCTGGATGGTGAAACTGGGCAGTACAGTCTTACACTTTTTCCAAATGAGAGTTCAAAGTGCCCTGTGAAGATGTATTTATAAACATGTTTATATCGTTTGTTATTCACCAAAACACATGTGTTTATCCATCAGTACTAACACACATGATTCTTGCAATTCCTTTCCCATACAACAATTCTCAAACTCATTTAAAATACATTGTTTTAAACATCCACATTTGGTTGATTGCAGTTTGTTCTTTTTCTTGGCCCATTAGTGTCAATCAGTGTCATACTGTGAAAGAGCCAGTGTGATCACAGGGTCAGGGACCCACTCCAAAAACATCTTTAGGAGATTAGTAGTTGATAAAAACATATTTATTGACTCACACTCCGCTATTTTTCTTGAGTTTATAAAGTCAAAAACAGTAGCATCATGTTCTTCATCCCATGAAGCATATCATTAAGAGTAGGTTGAACTCTTCAGTGATGCTCATGTGTAATCTTCAGGTACTGCTGCTGTGGCAGTAGCTGGACTCCTGGCCGCCCTCCGCATCACCAAGACCAAAATGTGTGACCACACCATTGTTTTCCAAGGTGCAGGGGAGGTAGGTGCTTTAAGTTAGGCTGACTATGTGTATTTGTCTGCTATGGACCCAGCCAGGGAACGTCTACATGTCCTCACCCCTCTGTTGTGTTATTTTCTCTTGTCAGCTCTTTACTGTATCTATTCAAGGTAATATGTCAACTTTAAGAATGAAAAAACACAACCATGTCTCCCAGTGAAATATGGGGAGTTTGATTCTCATTGTATTGAGAGAAAACAACTGAAAACTATATGGCACTCATTAGAGCTCATACCTCGGCCAAGGCCCAACTGTCAAAATTCAATCAATCTCCACCAAAAAAAGGGACATTCATTATTTACTCCCTGGGAAAACTGTACAAATGTGAAATCTCATAATGTTCAATTAAGTGGGGAAAAAATCCTGGATCCACCCCCTGATCCGGATGCACATCAGCATTTAATGGGCTCTTCCCTGACCCATACCGCATCCTTCCATTAAGTTTCATTAAAAATCTGTTGTGTTGTTTTTGTGTAATCTTACTTACAAACAAACAAACCAACAAGCAATCAGACAGGGGTGTAAACATAACCTCATTAGAGGTAATGATGTTGGTGTTCTATAGTCTCACTTGTTACATGGAACATACTAAAGGGCTGTTGTAGCAAACTAACATTTTGAGTTGAGTGTGGAACAATTAGTTAAAGTTATGATTCATCATCATTTCTCCCTTGTGTCTTGCTACCAGGCAGCGATGGGGATTGCTGAGCTCATCACCATGGCCATGGAGAAGGAGGGACTCAAACAGGAAGAGGGCTTGAAAAAGATCTGGATGGTTGATTCCAAGGGTCTCATTGTCAAGGTGACTTAGTCAAATCCAGCAAACATACACATATAAACACATGCATCTAAGCACTGTAGCTGACCTGAATGAATGGTCCAGTATTAATCTATTTGCTTCAATGTATATAGATGCTTCAAAAAAAAACTAAGCCAGGAAGTATGAAAGATAGAAAGATGGAAAGATTTACATAAATTATTTCTGAAATCAATAGAAACATGAGAGACTGACATTAAACGACAGGTTGAGAATATGTGAGGGTGGATCTTCCTGAGCAGTTTGTCATCACTGCTTCCTCCACTATCCAGAAAAACACATTTCCTGTGGTTTGTTGATTTCTATGACAGAGGTCTTTCCTTGGAATCACTGCAAAAGCGCTCTCCACGGGGTTATACATCTGTTTTCTCCACAATATCCATGTTATTTATTATTCCTCCCCCATACCTTCACCTCCTCTTCACTGTCTTTTCTCATCCCTCTGCCTTTCATTCCTCCTTCTCCCATCCTCATGTGCATCTTCTTTTATCTCCTCTTGTCACTCTCTTGATCCCAACTTGTGATTCTCACAAGAAATCCATCATTTTGTGAGCATTAAACCTAAATCTGTTAGAAAGTAACTCCGGACTGATTTTTTTGTTTTTTTACAGTGTTTCCACAGATGGTTTTATGTTTTTAACGCCCCCCTCTTCATCTTGTATTTCCAAACCCTCAGGGTCGGGACAACCTGACTCATGAGAAGGAAAGGTATGCTCATGAGCACCCACAGATGAGGAAACTGGAGGATGTAGTCCGGAAACTCAAACCCACGGCAATTATTGGTAAAGCAACATGAGTGTTGTTTGTCTCTACCATCATAATATGATAGATACAGAAGAACTTCATTGTCCAACAATAAACATAGTTATTGTTATAAAAATAATAACCCTAACCCTGACTTCAAGTGACCTAAAAGGGAGAGTTGAAAATTCACTCATTATCTACTCACTCCTATGCCGATGGAGGGGTGGCTGAAGCGTTTGAGTCCACAAAATACTTCTGGAGTTTCAGGTGTAAACAGTGCTGCAGCCAAATCCAATACAATTGAAGAATATGGCTACCCTTTCTTCAAACATAAAAAACCAACATAACCAACATAAAAAAAACATTAAATGCCTCCATACTGCTCCTGTGGAGTCATCCAAGTGCGTAAGCCCCGACATTCAGATTTGACTAGAAACGGCGTCATTTACATTATGTTTTTAGCCTAAACGTCCTCTGACTTCCTCCTCTGGAGCTGCGTTCACATTCACATGCACACACTACACACAAGCTCTCGCCCAAGAGCATGCGCAGGGTGTGCGGTTGCATAGCTACATCTGCTAGCATCGCTTCTTCTGGTAGAAGATATTGAGGCCAAAAACATGGTGTAACTGACTCCGTCATTTCTATTGTTTTTTTACGTTTTAAGAAACGGTGATTATGATTGATAATGATTAATATTTGATCAAACCTGATTTTAAAGTTGAAAAACTAGAAAAGTTCTAAATGTAATGTTGCACATTGATGGCTTTGTGTGTCAGGTGTTGCCGCTGTTCCCGGAGCGTTCTCCGAACAGATCATCAGGGACATGGCGTCTTTCAATGAACGCCCTATCATCTTTGCCCTCAGCAACCCGACCAGCAAAGCTGAGTGCACTGCTGAGCAGTGTTACACACTGACACAGGTACTCACTCTACACGCTCTACATAGCTATGAGTTATTTCTGTCTCTTATCTCTAATAAAACCATGGTTGAATACTTACTCCTCTGTATTGCAGGGGCAGGGCATCTTTGCCAGTGGCAGTCCATTTGACCCTGTCACGCTGCCTGATGGGAGGACATTCTATCCTGGTCAGGGAAACAACGCCTACATCTTCCCTGGTGTGGGCCTGGGCGTCACAGCATGTGCCATCCGTCAAATTACAGAGGAAATCTTCCTCACTGCAGCAGAGGTAACACACTGACATATACACACACTTTATATTTTACTCTAAAATGAATGCATGGAATTGTACAGCTTTGTAACTTTGTAACTTGTCTTTACTGAACCTCCACTTACCCTCCTAAAGTCTCATTCAGGCTACATTTCGAGAATCGACTGACTGTTTTGAGAATTTCATTTTAGATTATATACAATTATGGAGAAAGAATTTCAAAACTTTTCATCTTCATAATGAGACTGTAAAAAACTAGTAGGAGTCATACACTAAAATCTAGTCAAAGTACACAGGAAACTCCAGTTCAAGTATTCAGAGCATAAAAATATCTCCTGTGAGTTTTATATTGTATATTGTATCCCTGCATCATTATTACTGATGGGTAAGTAGCATTTTAAAGTTGTTGTTTGCCAATTTCTGTCACTTCAAATACTGTTGTAAAATTTGAATCCATGACAATGCTTTATATTTTAATATATTAATAATTAACCATGTTGTCAAACAGCACTTGTTCTCAGTATATCGTTTTTGAGATCTGAAAGAAAGTGTGAAAGTATAAAACTACTAATGAATAATACAATAATAATAAAACAAGTACTTGATTCTCTTGGGGTTATGAAGGATACAGACCATCCCAAAGCTCAGGCTGATCTATAACATCACATTTAAAACTTTATTCTTTATAATTGATGTTATATTTGAACCTAGTTATTTATTTTTTGTCCAGATTGTTTATTTATTTAACCATAACTGTGTTCACTGAATGTGAATTGAAAGTGGCAGCACAAACTGGGACTCATGTAGCACGTTAGCATGTTATATAATTTCTCTCTGTGATAACAGGAGCGATGTGTTTGCTGTTTAACAGACTCTCGCTCACCTGGTGACAGAGAAGGACCTGTCAGAGGGACGACTGTATCCTCCTCTCTGCTCCATCAGGGACGTCTCCGCCAAACTGGCTGTGAAGGTGAGAGCTCAGTTTACATATAGCAGCACATGTAGCTCACCACATCCGTATGACTCCAGTTTAACTTCAACTTCCTGTGCATTACAGATCATGGAATATGCCTACGAACACAACTTGGCCTCACTTCGCCCGGAGCCATCCGACAAAGAAGCGTACGTGCGCTCGCTGACTTACAGCACTGACTATGACGAGTTCGTGGTGGACTCTTACCGCTGGCCGGCCGACAGCATGGCCGTGCAGTCATGCAAACTTTAATACACTGGACAGAGAGACAGAATGAGCCCTGCAGGGACAATCTAACTACTGACGTGCAATACCATCACAAGTGATATGAGAGAGGATGTGTGCAGAATTTTCTCATTCATATATTACTGTAAATTTAATGGTGGCAATACAAGAGCCAATACTGGAACGTTTCATACTTCTGGTGGGTCCACTTTAGGAGGTATTGAGCTTTATTTCTTGTTATTAGCACCTTCCCTGCAATAGTAGAATAGTAGTTTACACAGGTTTATAATAAATAGTTAATCATTTATTAAGTACAGATGAAACGGAAGCTGATGAAATGTGAAACAGATGCTGTTTTATTAAATTGATAATATTTAACCATAATAAATTTAGAGAAAGTCTTTCACAGGGAACTTTTAATTGTACTTTATTAGGCAGTTTCTTTATGCCTGTGTAAGATATAACCCAGAAACTCTTTGTCAAATAAAAATGGTTTCAATAATGTTTTCCATGTTTGATTATTACATCTGTGCCGACAAATGAAAAGGATGCACTAAACTGGAAATATGTTCTTGGGTACAAAGAAGATTTATAATAGAAATATGAGCAGCCATCATTAAGTCCTGTTCCTAACTTCCTCTCTCTGACATCTTTGGTGTCTTTCTATTTAGTCCCAGTGGCAACACTCACCTTATAATTCATAATCCTTATTTATCCTTATACTGAATCTCTTATTTACAGGATTGAGCAAATATGGTATTATGGCCCCCTCCAGAGGTCAATGAATATCATTGCAACAGAATTAGTAAATTTAGTTATTTTTATTGATTGTTGACATATTTTGAGAGAAGAAATGGTAGGCTATATATACCTAATATATACAATACGTAACATCTGTGTAACATTTAAAACAACAGTTATAAAACACATGTTTGCATTATTTATGTGGAGAAAACTCTTTGGTGTCTTTTTTATGTTTCCAAATCAGAACTGTTTCAGTGAGGTTTGACAAGATTTGACTGACAGTAACAAAGCTACATACTATCTGTCTAAATATATATGGAAATAAATAAATAATGATGATCCGCTAGAAAATGAAACGTTTTTTGGGGCGCTATGGCCTTTATATGACAGAAAGTGTGAAAAGGGGAGAGAGACGTGCAGCAAAGGGCCGGGTCTCTGCATCAGAACACGAGGCCCCTGGTAGCTCACCTGGTTAATCGTTGAAAAACTATTTTATTCAAGTTTTGCTGATCTGATCAGTGCACAGAAGAATGAAACATCTGTTTTATTCCCTGAGCTCCACCATTATTTCTGTTATTTTCCCTTTACATGTAGTTGTAGAATAAAATGGCTTTGGAATAACCCACATATTACACACACACATATCTGTGGTATATTCAGGCAAAGCACAATAAAAACCGCAGGTGAATCCAAAATTAAATTGGTTTATGGACCAACAGTGTTGTTTGTGTGTGTCTGGTCCTGTCTGAATTAAAGTGTGGGTGATTTAATGTTATTTAATCGATCACAGGCCAGACAGTCAGTACCAGAGGCCTTGGCTGGGCCACTGCCCATCCCAGTCTGTAATCAATAGAAAGGCAACCAGACCAGTCAGTGTGCAGTGCTGAGCGTCTGTCCCGGGGCCACACTCAGAGACAAACATTTGTTTTCCTCACTTTCTTTGCCCCACCCTCACTTTGACTCTCTAATCAGCCCAGGGCAACCGACGCTCTGACATGACAATGTGTCTCAATGTCAACACTATCCAGTAGTCAGTTAGCTGTCTAGACTGTGAATGCTCCATCAATATTCACATGCACAACTTATCCAATACTGTGTGTGCACATATCAGAATAAACATTTACTGTTTCTGTTTCCCGGGATGCTCAGGGGAACGATTACATCAGTGTAAATGTCACAGGAGTTTTTTTTAGTCAAACATAAACAGGTGTCACAGGGACAGAAGTACCAACATGCTACATAAATGATCAACTAATTTAAAGTTCTCTCTCTCCCAGCTCTATATTGGATAATTCTTTGAATTTTTCTACTTTCCACTTACTACTTTTAGATATTTTAGTTTTTTTGTCCATCTCATGTAGATAACTATTATCTTCATAACTTTAAGCTATAGCTGTCTAGACTTACCTTGTTGCTTTTTCTAAAAACTCAAATCATGATTCATGGTTTGATTAAAATGTTTCCACTCTGCCTATCCTATAGCAGCTGCAGATGTACCCCCTGATGTAACAGTACCCCTGTTTGAAATCAGTGTTTTACAGTTTGCTCCTCTGCAAATGTGCAAAGTGTGTAAAATAGTGTTGATCACTATCTCTTTCTCATCTCTGACTCTTTCCAGTAGCCTCTGAGGTGCCTTGCTGGTTCACCAACTGGCCAGCGACTGGCAGCTGTAACCCGACATCCCTTTGACCTTGTTTACAGTCTCACATTAAATGGAACCTTGTTAAGACCTTGTGATCGGTGCCTATCAGTGAAGGCCCCCGAGGGAATGTCGCCTGTGTGAGTCTGTCTACCCATCCTCCAGTCGCCTGTGAGACAGTAAGCCCCAAAACCCTCACCCATCTGCCCGGCCACCAATGCACACACACAGCTTGTCTACTATCACTTCACTTTCTCTCAGGACCCAAAATTTGTCCTTTTTGCCTTTATTTGCTTCACAATTTATTTTACTATGTTTAACGTGCATGTTCCTTGAGTCAGTATTGCAGCTATACTGGTGTATGATCTGTTCTGAAGCCACAGTGGATATAGGCTGAAATTTGCAGCTTTGTGAAGACATTATAATACAAGACCAGCAGATGGCGCTCTAACATACTGTCTGAGAAGATGTCAACAAAAGGGCTTAAAATCACTATAGTGCAACATTAGTGACAATAATGATTCCAGTGCACACTTGTCTGTTATCATCTCTCCTCTCCAGCACATTTTATATAATCATCTTTTCATATAAGTCTAATGCAGCTTTAGATTCTGCTGAATCAATATAATGACACGAGGTAATGACTAATATAAATGCACTAATACCCCAACCTATAAATCCTCTCATTTACTCAGAGCTAAGTTCACCAGCTATATTCATATATTTATATATGTATTGTTCCTGCTCTTGTATGACAGGGCTAGTGGTTGGCATTATAGCCTGTTCTATACTCTGTCTATAAATAGCGAAATGGAATAAATTACATTATGTTCACATATTACCTATTGCTGGTCTGTTCACTTGTAAAAAGGCCAATTACAATTAGTATATGCTGCAATTTTACACAGAAAGAAATTCAGGCTTAAGACTGAATGAAAGAGCTAATTGAATGAAGGGTAAACTCTCAGAGATTTTAAATTATATTTAATACTTTCAAATAGATATCTTTGTCAAAGTCTATCACTTCTGCTCAGTCAGCTGATCAGGATCCTAGTTGTCTGGCGTATTTTAAAACAGGTTTCAGGTTTTATTTCATTTGTTTATTGATTTGATCATGAATCAACAGACAAAATACTGTAAATGAGCCAGTTAGCTTTATAAGCTCATTTTCATCTGCTGTCCCTATTGCCAGTTTTTACAAGGCAACCTTAAATAAAATAAAATGACCAAACTGCACCAATCTATTGATAATGAATGTGCATTATACTGTATATATATATATATCATTCAAACTGACTGTATGACAAACAGAGCATTAAAACACTATAGCCGATAAAAAACACATGATAAACCATGATTAAACACGACACCCGATATATACAAGCAAATTAGCTAGGATTCAAATAAAATGAACAATAATATGCACTTATAGCCACAATGATGCGTGTAAATTAAATCACATATGATAAAGTGGAATGATTACACACGATCACAAATTTGGTTTGCTTAAACCATAAGATAAGATAAGATAAGATAAGATAAGATAAGATAAGATGGGGAAATTTGCGCAATTACAGCAGCGGCAGGAAAGAATAGACATCAGTAAATTAATAATTAATAATTAATAATATTTCTGAAATCAACAGGTAAACTTTTGCAACAAAGAAAAAACTGATTTTCCAAACTTACTGTGTGATTTTTGTTTTTTCTATTGCCCTCATCTTTAAGTCCAAATAAGAAGATACTGTGACAAGTGAAGAGATTCTTAAAAATTTGGACAAAGTGCTTGTTCCAGCAGTTTAACATCTGCTCCTTGTATTGTAAATGAATCAGTGTGGTCGTCTGCTGGACAACAGTTTACACTTCAAGGATTTCATTACACTGCTCTTCATTGTCACTCACAAGAAGCGATATATTACATGCACTGAAGATGGCTGCATGAGGAGTTGATATGTGTTGAGTACAGGCAGTAAATATAATCTAACCCTTTTGAAATAAACGCATTCATGATGGCAGGCTGTATGATGGAATGGAAGGATCACGTTACAAAAGCTCCCTGAAAGAAAAATAAAAAAAACCAGTATCCTTTGCTTCCTCTTTACATCAAGATTTCATTCATTTTTTACATTAGCTTTTGTCTCCTGAACAGATGCAGAGCACAACTTTGTCAACAAAAATCTAAGTTTCACAGCAGCCACCTTGTCAGAAAAGCAGGGTGTTAGCTGAACAGACGCGATGGACTTCCCGTGACTCCTCTTCATCTTGCTGGTTCTGTACGGAGCCAGTAGAGACCTGTTATCACAGTAGCCGTGTGTTTATGTTCGCTCTGTGATGAGCTGAAGCAGTCATATGGATCTAAATAAAGGTTGTCAAATGGAAGGTTCTGCTCCTCCTTTCTGTGAAACCACGAGTGACAGAGCATCAGCTCAAAAGGTAGATTAGAGGATAAGCTCAATGTCTGACTGTCAGCATATATGACAATTTTCAATCACTATGCTGTCGAGTTTTAGTTCAACCTGATATTTATATTCAGTTTTATTTGTCTTATTATTGTTTTATCATGAATGTTACTGGTAGTATGATGTAGAGCACTTTGTTTTGCACTCCGTGCATGAAATGTGCTGTATGCATAAAGTGTGTTGTTATTATTATTATAATTATAATAATAATTATTATTATTATTATTATTATTATTATTATTATTATTATTATTATTATTATTGTTATTATTATTATTGTTGTTGTCGTTGTTGTCATTGTTATTAATGCAGTAATTCTGATCCATCTTTTATTTAGTTGTTGTACTATTTGAGCATCTATCCAAATCATTTTTTTTTAATCAAGATACTGTGATTGTATATTACTTTTCTTCATGATATCATTTGTCCAATGATATCCAATCAGGTGTATATTGAACATCTACAGGTCGTGGGGAATGTGAAATACTGCATTCTCAAGGTGAGTTTTTCCCATTTAGGCTTAAATGTTATTGTGAAGACTGTGAAGGTAGGGTGGTGTGGACATTGCTTGACTTGTGCCCATTATCAGCTTCAACCCTGACCTCTGACCTCCTTGTATGAGGAATCAATAACACTGAAAAATGTTTTATATGATTCATTTCAGCCTTGTCCATTTGTTGGATTGTTTGTTTGTTTGTTTATTGCAAGACTGACAAGATTACACAAAAAAATACCATACAAATTACCACAAAACTGCACTTTAGTATATACGGTATCCTTTGGGATCCTTTGAGTCTGGGAAGAACCCATTAAATTTAGATTTAATTCACTGTTCTTGATTTTAAAAAATCAGGCATGCTTAGTGGACTTATATTTATGAGTGTGTGCAATTTGGTGCAGAACCAAATAAAAATCTGGATCTAGGGATTTTAAATTAGATTTGATAAGGTCTTGAGATGTGCACTCTACTGAGTGCTACTCTAGTCCTTTATTTAATCTTCTTCAGTAGTTCAGGACCTACTGTATATAAAATAACCTGATGTGAGTCTTAGTGGTGAAAACAGCTCCCCTTTGCCACTGCATGCATGGTGCTCTGTCGAGGTACCAATGGAAATGGTATCATCGCTCAAAGGAGGTCAGCCTCACGGTTTCCCTTAATGAAAAGAAGCAACATTTGAACTTGGCTTCTAACCACTCATACCACTATTGTCAGTTGGGAATTTAGTAGAGTGGATGGAGACCTCGTTCAAAGAAATGACTTTACTGGGCTCTAACTGAAGATCGAACAGAACAGCAGGCCTTCCCCTGAAGCTGGATCTGACTCGGGAGAGAACTGAAAGAAAGGGTTTATTTCTGACGTGAGAAGTCTAATGCTAATGCTTTTCTGCCAACCTTATTGGTCTCTTGTTTGACCGTTCAACCAGCTCCTTGATCAACCCATCGAGCAACAGGATCCATAGATCTGCAGGGCAAACCTCTTCAGGGCTTTAAAAAGGCATTCAAAGTCCTCAAGTCTTAATATATCTCAAGAGAAATTCTAACTTACGACAAGGTGAAACCGACATGTGGACGAGAGTTGAGCTATTTTGTAGAGATTGATATTTGTTCTGCATCTTGGCAGAAACTAATTTGAGAGCAGCTCTGGCAATGAGGGAAACTTTGTGGAACTGGTTCAAGCTTTTACCGAGTTTGAAAGAATGTTAACACAACACCAGCAGCACCGCCTTCTACATTTACTGGTACATACTCAATTGAGAATAACAGACAGCACTGCTGGTATTCAGGAAGTATTATAGCAACATACCGTATTAGCCCTGTGTTGTTATCCAATTAAGTGTGAAGTCTTTAAATGCAGTTGTGTGTGTGAAAACCTTTTTTCTTTAGATGAGAATAAATGTATTTTATTGTGTATCTTTTAGACCAAACGAAACTCATTCAGTTTGTTTTGTGAAAGCAAGTAACTATAATATCGAAATGTGATCATGACCATCAAATCCCGACCTTCCTCCCTTGTATTTGCCACACACCAGCTCTGACTGAATGAGGACTACGGGACCACCTCTGGTCAGCAGCCTCATACCACTCTGCTGTTCCTGTGAAGGATTCTGGGAGTGATTCACAGAGACATCTCTGTTTTGCAGAGTCTTTGTGAGGCCGGGCCGTCACACAGGTTTTATCCTGAGAGGCAGTGGTGGGCACAGGTTTCCGACAGCCTGTTGTTTCTCAGGCGGGTACCACGCGCAGATACCAAGCAGGAGCGCCAACGCCTTGACAACTTTTCCATAATTAGATGAGGCCTTGCACTTAGCGTGGGGATTCTTGCACTGAAATCTAACATGACATGTGTGATCACGACCCATAGTCGTGTTTAATTAATTTGTGTTGCAACACAGGGAGCACAGACAGCATTCCCTGCAGCTCTCTGCACTCACAAAACCAACCAATGTTCTACTAAAATAGGCCACTTGGTTGGTTTTGTGAGAATTTAGATTTATCTTTTCAGAATTCAACCTGTATTTTTTCAACAAGTGATTGGAGCAGGTTTTTGACAAGCACTCTTTTCACCTACCAATAATTCAGGAGTGGAGAAATGAAAATATTCAGTTAAGCTATCCTGATTTAGTTAAGCTAGGCAGCACGTTGCCTTCAGCTGTTCAGCATGTCTTTCCCGCCTTTTGAATGTCGGCACATGCTAGCCAGGCTTGTGCTTATTATTCTGCTGCAAGCTCCAGATGGATCAACACATGCTGAAAATATTACAAGCAAGACATTTGCATGTGACCTAAATCCCTCACTTCTGCTTCACCATGCAAACGCGACAGTCAAAAGACATTATTTAATGATCCTGGATTGGAACATTTGTACTGCACAATTCATTTTCCCATATTTAGGAGACATTCAAATCAGCTCATTTTGCCTGATTAGTTCAAATGAATGTTATATGTTGAATCAAAACAAGCAGCCAAGGAATGACTCAAAATTCACTAGATCTAGATTTTTATTTGGATCTGCACCAAATTGCACAAACTCTAAAATATCAGTCAACTAAACATGTGTTTATTTTATCAAGATCCATGAAGTATTCTCTGTGAAATCAACTGGTCTACTGTCCGACCCGGAACCGAATTTGTACCGCCACATTTTTTTGTTACTTTATTTAGGATCTTTTCCAGAATAAATACTGACCTAGTCAGGACCAGTAGACCTCACGGGGACCAAAGCCTCATACTATGGAGGCAAAACGTCATTTCTGAACTCCTGGTTTAGTTGAGGGGTCAGATATGAATTGTGGTTAGGTTAAGGTTAGGGTTTTGCTCATGGTTTTCTCTGCTCACCCTGACCGGTCGAGGCAGATGTCCGCCCACACTGAGTCTGGTTCTAGAGGTTTCTTTCAGTTAATGAGGGAGTTGTTTCTCTCCACAGTCGCCAAAGTGCTGCTCATTGTGGGAACTGTTGGGTTTCTCTATAATTGTAAGGGTCTTGACCTTCTGTGTAAAGTGCCTTGAGATAATGCATATCATGATTTTGTGCTATACAAATAAAATTGAATTGAATTGAATTAAGGATGAGTGTTTGCTGTCCATGGAAGTCAATGCAAAGCCCTAATATGGATAGCTGCACAAACCTGTGTATGTGTGTGATCTTAAAAGTGCTATGTGAAAGGGTAATAGGTGTATAATTAATGCATTGTTTAATTGTATTGTTCTTTGTAAAGTTTTTTATGTAATTTGTATACTTTGTGACGAGTGGACATTTTCAAACTTTGAATCATGTCTTTAATGAGTGAGGGCCATGGTCCAAAATAAATGAAACTGAGTGATTGACAAAGAGTGGTAAGCCCACCAACACACTTGATGCACTCAGGACCTGTAAGAGAGCACTGATGATAAGCCTGAGGCACACTATTGGCTGAAATCACATTTAACATGCATGCGCCTTCACATATTAACATGCATGCATTTGCAACAATAGCCTGTGCTGTTGTTTTCTGGACCTTCATTAATTCTGTGATTGTTTGCTGCTAGTGATTTACTGCCAAATTTTGAGAACATCAAAGCATGATCTCTTTTATTCTGAAACCAGACATAACCCATTAAATTAACATGCATATTGAATCTTGAGCTCAACAAGTTGCCTAATTAATTGTGAAAAGCAAGAACGGCTTGTGGTTGTTATGGGTATAGAAAGTAGTTTGTCCTCTTAGCTTGTGTGGTTATAGTGCGTGTCCATCCCGCTGAATGTATGTTCAATGTGTGTGTTGCTGATTATAAATGAGGACAGCGCGGCGTATGTGATGGTAATGCAGCCTCCAGTGCTCTCCCTGCCCATTAATAACCAGGTTCCCTTTGAACGGGCCGTGATGAGCAAGGTGGCCCCTTTTTTCTGCATCAGTTGCAGCATGTAAATCTGCCTGCTGTGTTATCTCCTTAACTGCTCAAGGGTCCATCTGAGTTTGTCCACCTGATGGATAATTTAAAGAAGAAAGAACCTACAAAGGCTGTATCATGTCTTTTTCATCAGTATGTCACATTGTTGTGTGCTATTACTATTGGATACTGAACACTGGGAAGCTATGTGTCCACCTTACATGATGAAGGATGAATACACGAGGCGTCCAGTTTATTACACAGGCTTTCAGCTAGACATCGTAAAGGTCATGGTGAAGTATCGACAGCCTCAGGGTTATTTGTTGTAGGTGTAAAGCTTCGACATTCAACTAAATGTGTAAAATCATTGGAGATTGCTGAATGTCAATGTTTATGTTGACAGTAGAATAAATGAGTGTATCGTGTTAAAGGGGTTACTAGTGGTCACAAACCCACAGAATTATGGCAGATCCCTTCAACTCTTTGCAGAAATTTGGTATCTTTTAGCTTATTGTTTTGGTTTTGTGCATTAACTTTATAGTTTTAGTTCTCTATTACCAATCTCACCAGTGGGTATTTCCAGGTACAGTAGACAGAGAGCAGCTCTGATCATATATGTCTGCCTCCAACCCAGCGGCACATGGGAGAGTTATGTTAGCAGTTAGCACAGAGCACTTAGTTAGAAAGAGAGTGGGTGAAGACCAAATCTGAGCTAAAATGGAGAGTGAATAGTAGACTTATTTATCAGGTGGCCAGGAACAGAACTTGAATGATTGTCACTACTGTCGCTCTGCATCTGCTGGATGTGAAATTAGATACAGTTATATATTCGGGGACTTTAAAAAAGAATTTTCAAGAATAATCCGATTTTCAAACTCTCCATAATGAAGTTATATTTTTGCTGTATATTGTCTTTACAATAAGTTTCTTCAGGTATAATCTACAAATATACTTTTTTATCCTCAAATATTTACAATCACCATTGGTTAAGGTTTCACAGTTGACCTTGGGTTGAATGCCAAACTGAAATCTCCACGCAAATGCTGAAAGAAGGAAGCTCATAAAAAATGTATTCAAGAAAAATTGAATCGATCAACCAACTGGCTAAGTGTTTGTGCCCCTGCCTTTGTATCAAATCATACTCTGTGTGTGTGTGTGTGTGTGTGTGTGTGTGTGTGTGTGTGTGTGTGTGTGTGTGTGTGTGTGTGTGTGTGTGTGTGTGTGTGTGTGTGTGTGTGTGTGTGTGTGTGTGTGTGTGTGTGTGTGTGTGTGTGTGTGTGTGTGTGTGTGTGTGTGCGTGTGTGTAGGTGTGTCCGTCTTCTGCTGGCTGCATATGGGACGATAGCTCATCATCTATTGTCAGCAGGCACAATGACTCTGCCCCCCCATCCAGCACAATACCTGTAAACAGTGGGCGACCTAATTGAAAACACAGACTTGTTGTTGTCTCACATTGACAGCGTTGATGAATAGGGAGGTGGGCTCTTAAACAGGCGAGCTTTATGAGTTGAAGGTGGGAGTGTGTTCTTAACAAAAGGCTGCAGCAGGGAAAAGTGTAACGTAAGAAGTTTTTGACTGGTTGTGAAATTGCAGGTGGTCTTGTGGCTTTTTCAAAGTAAACATTGTTTGGATGCACCTAAATGTAAATAATATCGACACCACTAACTCTGGATAGCTGTACATTGATGATTAGATGTTGAAATACACAATCAGATGACGCACAGCATCGATTTGCTGGAGTAGCTTTTAAAATGTTGTGCATCAGCTCACTCATGCATTTAGCGCTCATGTTGATCGGTACAAATGTGCCCCCCATACGAGCCTGCAGGCGCTGAAATTAGAGATACAATAGTCCTGTTTGCTCTAAATGAGGCCAATATGTGCATTAAATGACGTACATGGAGATGTCATTCATGTAGGTCACTGAGTCTACATCCATCCGTCACCTCCACAGCCCAGGATCTTAAACACATCAACAGAGAGAGGGAGTCAATCTAAGAAAAGAGCTTTGTGTTACTTGTGCTTGACTCTCTGCCGTCTAAGTAACAGTAATCCAATCAGATGTAAGACGACTCGCATTCAAGTTCTGCCAGATATTTCAGCCGCTGCGCGCCCACCACAGATTCACTAGTTCCCTGTCAACTTGTTGGCTTCCATTACACTGAGCTCGGATATCATGGCCCTAATTGTTCTGACGCTGTTCTTTAAGTGGGTTTTGTGATTAGACTCAGATATCGGCCTTTGTTTACCCTCATGTGCGATAAAGAGCCTCAGCCATGTCTGTCTCTCTCACTCTCGGCTTATAACTCCATTAATATGCAATATCTTTATTCTCCGTCACCAAGTGGCTCCTATGCTTGTACTGATATGTCATTGTTTGTACAATGAACCTGTTTTCAAAGGCATGGACTAGTTGTTGTAGTCGCACATGTGTCATGGATGTTTTTGTTCAGCTGTTCACAGATAAATGTCTTTTTTACCTGACTGAGTCCCAGTGAAATACTTTTACTTTCTGTCCTGTCCTGAGCAGATGCACTGTGCTCTGAAACCTGACCATAGACGTTATATAAAGATGAACAATACCACTGCTCCCGAAAAGTGAATCCAAAACATCTGGATTGCCACCTGTAGGCTGGCTATAGGTCATTAATCCTGCCTCCATGTTAGTGGATGCATGGACCAAACAAAACATTCAAAGTACAGATCAAACTTTTTTTTTTCAAAGATGGTTTTCTGTTCTAGGTAGTTATTATTACACTGATGTATGTTCATGTGTTAATTTTGTATCATGATTGACAGCTCAGAGTGACGCATGTATCGGCAGGACCTCGCTGCCGTGGCTCCATCCCACAATCGCTGCTCTACAGACTCTTGCTCCAAATGTGCAATATTTTGCCTTCATTTGTGGATAGAGGGAGGAAGGTGAGATGAGTCATCCATCTTTATTTACAGTCCATGCATCTGACCTTGAAACTCCACAGCTTATACATTAGCGTCAGGTCAATCTCGCCTGTACCCCAACCAGTACCAGGCCCCACTACAACCTATTGTTTTTATTGTAGTTTACAGGAGGTTATGAATGTTTATACAGTATACCCAGCCAAACTGTACCTGCGCTTTTCGAGCTCAACTTCTACAGCAACGGCCTTTTCCACGCCTTCATTCCTGATGCTACTCCTCATTGAGTACTCCTACATTGGCCGACTGTACTAAAACTTGAACAAACATGAGGATCGGTAACTTACCGTTCAGAAACATCCTGTTGTAACTGACTGTAAATATGTGGCTGGTTTTCTATAGCTGCAAACATACCAACATGTTCTTCAGCTGTGTTTACAAGAGATTGTCAATGCGCCAGAATGAGACCAGTGAAAGTGCAGTCAGCCAATCAGAGGAGGGGCTCAAGAGGCAGGAGAAAACATCCTGTTCTGTCTGCAGCTCCAGAGAGTGGCAGAAGAGAGGACATGGAAATACACATTGCAGCAGTTTTTTTTACTTTAAACCACTGATATATCATCTTAGGGGTACCAATACCTCAAATTAAATCCCAGAAAGGTGTAAAATATGGCCCCTTTAATTCTGCAAAGGGAATTCTACAGCTGTTAATTTTAAATTTATGGGAAAAAATGGTTTGTCTTTGTATCGCCAAAATAAGATTAGCAAAGTAACACAGAAAAAAGGTTTCCCACACTGGCAAATGAACATGTATTTTATGCACGAGATAGTTAAACTCTTTCTAGCCTTATAATTATTATAATACACAGAACTCACTAATGAGAGGTCACCAAGGTCATTTGTGTGAAATTAGTTGTTACCTGTCCCTAAACTAATCTTATTTTAGGAGTGAATACCATTTTTACTTATGAACAGCTGAAGCCTGATGTTAGTAGCCCAGATGATTTTTTACATTGATGTAAGGGTCATTTGCTTCCCCCCCCCTCAAAGCAGCAGGGGACGTGTAGCAAACCTAAGTTCCCGGATGTGCTGTCTGATTCTCTCAGGTTCCATCTTTGGCGTTGTTGGATTATTTTAATTTGCTTCTCATACGTCTCACAACTGAATGGAAGTAAAATGTGAAATCTGTTAAATATCATTTTAATGTAGATACTTCTCTCTCTATATTCTTCTTTACTATTTAACTGCATCTTTATTTAGCAAGAGAGAATTAGATTAAGAATCTCTTTTTCTGGAGAGAGATTGGTGAGAATACAATACATACAATACCTTTCAGATTCATTCAGAGATATGGTTGAGCATATCCTGCAGCAAATAAGAGGCAGCTAGCTACAACAAAATATGTTTGCAACAGCTGTCAATTTAGCTGGAAAATCCACAGCTGTCATCCAGAACTGAGAAGATGCTCTTATCTGAAATCAAGGACCCACTCAATATTACTAAGGATTTGAGTGTTGCATCAGCCTCTGTTCTAGAATAACATAAAGACAAGGCAAGCCATGCAAATTGTAAACATACGACGATACAAAAAAGAACCATTTTAAAAAAAATGAAAAGAGTTCAATACAGAATAAATAAATAAATAAAACAGGAAAGTCTGTGAAAGTCGTGTGTCATCTGCATAACTGTGGTAGCATATTTTGTGTATAGGTTCCAACAGCAATTACAGAGGATTAATGTGTGCAAATGGCTGATTGATAAATTAACCAATGAGAATGATTTATTTAGTAAATGTTGAGGATTTCTTGATAGGCCAAGGTTTCCATATGTGAAGAAACATTTACATGTACGATTCCCTAAATTGTAACATATACAAGAACCACATATCTCTCTCATTGTGTCTCTGCCTGACTCGTCCTCTGTCTCTTACTATCTCCCTGTTGACTGTGCCCCACTTCAGCCAGTGACACACCTCGTGCTGCTCGTGGCGATGACCTCCAGATGTTTTCTAGTCCAGATCTTTGTGCACAGAAAACAAGGGAGGGGTCATCATTGACCATCATGTGTCTGACCATGCTGGTCTTTCTGGGTCGGTCGGCCTCCCACTCCCTCGCTGCTGCTGCTGTTTCAGTTGCCTGAGGCCAGCGAGGCTGGTCAGTGAGCCAGTGTGACCCGGGGCTATGGGTAAACTCAGGCAGGTCTCGAACTCAGGGATGCCGCCTTAAATTTGCAGTTGGTCGGTCTGAGGAGCCGCTGTGACGGGCCTGGATGTGATCGGATCCGAGTAGCACTAATCCACTGGGCTGGTTGGGGCGGGTTGGGACTCTGGTGTCCCATTAAGTTTAGCCTGGAGGATCATAAGGTTACAATTTTGAGAGTCTGGACTGGCCTTGGGTAATGCAGTCTGAAGGTCCACAGCGCAGAGGTCCTTGTAAGACTACAAGAGAAGAGAAGAGCCATTAGTCTATCAGAGTGACAGACAGAGAGAGAGAGAGAGAGAGAGAGAGAGAGAGAGAGAGAGAGAGAGAGAGAGAGAGAGAGAGAGAGGTGAAAGGGTAAGACTTCTGAACAAAGAGAAGAGACTTCAGGCCTGGAAGCAGCTGAAAAATATTTATCTTAAACCTGTAAACTGAGCAGAACCCAGTGACAAACACACCTGCACCACCATAACCCCGGCAGCAAGCATGAGATTCTATTGTATTCTCTTGATCCTCACAGGGGTTTGTCTACCTTTAATCCAATTCACGATGGGATGACCCCTATGACACTGAATAATAGCGAGCATACAGGAGTTTATCAGCACTTGTGTCAGATATAAATAATCATATTAGCACCGGAAGTTGAAATGAAAGAGTTTTAGTAACAATATTAGCACAATAATATATAATAATGTGTAAAAACAATAGTATAGTAAAAAAAAGGGTCACTCGGACTGCAAAACAACTGCACCCACTGGTATCCGGCCATTCACATGTTTCAGTTTTATTAATCAGGTTTTCAGATATTTATTATGACACTTCTGCCTCCACAACAAGTCAGTGGAGGTAATTGTAATGTTGCTTCTGAGCACAGCATTAAAAATAGTGCATGTTAAAAATTCTACAGAATGTCATAATTCATTTAAACACCTTTTGACCCTAAAAGGTTTAAATTAACACATTTTCTAACATTTCAAAATGTTTATTGGTAAGACGAGTACCACCAATTGTCTGTAACATAAAGTTTCCTGTATTTGAGAAGCTTATTGGTTGATTTTTACATTCAACTGCGTCTCCAAGTGGTGACCTGGTTTAATGAACACTACCTTTACAGATATGCAATGAAGGATCAGAGCTGTATCGAGATTTAGGATTTTTTTTTTTCATACAAGACAAACTTAAAGCCTGTGGGCATCATTGGTTAAATGAAAGCTGATTTAATCACATTCAATTATATCCTGGGGATATGCCCCTTTCAGATCTTCTTCTCTGTTGCTGATTTCAGCTCATGATATTAATTGGGTCCCATCCCAGGCCTTTATTTAACATGACAGTCCAAACAGGCCATGTCTTTACATCTAACAACGGAGGGAAGAGGGAGGAGAAGAGGAAAACCTGAATAATTAAAATCAAATTACTGACCAGTTGATTTTGGGGATGATGGTTAATTAGCCAGCACATGGGCAAGTGTGAAAATTTGAGCAGGACGGATCTTCAAATGAGCATTTTGACACTGTGACCTGTTTGAGCCTGCAGGGGCAAAACAGATGTTCAGGAGCAGTGTGCGCTGTGGGGACACATTTCACACCATCTCTCAACACACATACCACACATGTTTTTTACTACACTGATCTTTACAACACCATCTTATTGAAAAGTCACAAAGCATTTTCAAACTGAGCACACAACGGCCATACAGTAAAATAACCATGCCATGTGAAGTGCAGGTAGACATGAGCAATAAATTAACAGTTTTTATTTCCCTTCAGTGACGAAACATTTAATGAAATGATTTAATATCCAATTAAACCAAACATTTTAATTCTTTAATCGAATCTATCACTTTATCAGTACTAGAGCATACATCCCTCATCACATCCCTCTTACTCATACCTATTGCCATGGTAATGTTTGATATGTTGATGTGAGTTTATCTGTCCACCTCTTTTGCTGCTATATCTATCTGATTGGTGGCCTTGAATTTGATGCAGACATTCATGTTCCCCATAAGATGAATCTAACTGACTTTGATGATCTTCTTTCCTCCTGTGCCACCAGGCAGGTTATGTTTTCAATGTGGTGTCTGTGTGTTTCTTGTCTGTCTGCAGGATTACACAAAAACTGTGGAACTGATTTTATTGAAACTTGATGCAAGGGTGACATAAGGGCCAAGGAAGAACCCATTAACTTTTTACTTTCTACATTTTTGTGAATTTCTAAAGAAATAATGCAGAGTTCTTTATGATCAGGCATGTGTGCTAATATCTGTAAACAGGTCAAATTTGGTGTGGATCTGGATTATGATTCGGGGGTAAAAGTATTATTTAGGTGGGTTGATCTTTATTCAGTCACTGTACGATAACAAATACAGCTAGGAACCTCGAAAAGATTCGCACCGTAAATTCCAGTTTTTGATTTTCAAGTTAGTTGTTTGACAGACATTTTGAGACTTTGAGCTATTTGTATCTGATCTCAATACATGTCTGTGCAATATGGTAATATGGTCAATCAGCCTCAGCAGTGGTATGCGCTCTCGGAGTGCCCTTCTAGTTTTCTTGACTGGATTTCATGAAATCATGTGCAGACATCCATAGTCTCTGGGGGATCAAACTACAAACTACTCCCAAATTTTAAAACATAAAATTGCTTGATCTCTATAAGGTGGATTGTGGGAAAATGTTCAAGGTTCCCAGAGGATGAAAAGAATGAATGGTCTTAACTTTAGCGACTCCTCCAGCGCCATCATCAGGTCAAAATTATAATTTAGTGCATCGGTCAAATGCTTCCAAACCATTTATTGTGAGCTGGAATGACTTTTAAATCATAATTAATAATTACAGTGCCCAAAACTCCACTCTACATGATCACTTCTACATAAAATGGTTTTCTTATTCTGCTGGAGAGGCAGAGTAGAACAACCTGCCATGAGAGTGCATAGTGGCGCTCGTGCTGCGCTCTGTTCCAAACATAACAGCTTTCGTATGGCTCAGAGGTTATTGAAGGAATGAATATTACATGCTTCAGTTCCCCACAGTAATAAGCTATGGTAAGCATTCGCAGACAGGCCGATGATCCAAGTGGAAATCGGCATCAAAAAAGACAAAGTATTAATTCCTGCTGGTGATTCTGCATTTCGTTGCCTGCATGTTTATTTCTCACATGTCTAGTGAACAACCAGACTGATAAAATGCTGTGTCTCCCTGTCACATTTGATGAAGAGATGTCTTCTTCCTCTTACGCCTTGGTGAGGAGACCTGAGAGGAGATGGAGTCATCAGTTATTGTAAGACAGTGTTAACTCCTCAGCAACAGATTCTTCTGAACATCTACTAACACCAGTTTACCAGTTTCCTTTGAATTCAGAGGTTTTTGGGTGGCACAGTTAAAGGGTTTGTTCTGTCATGGTTTTGAGTTGCACTCTGTTCTTTCATCCTCTCATTCCTTCAGTCCAGTTGTTTGTCTTGTCCTGGATCATCCCTTACTCATGCTGCTATATGGTTAGACTGCTGGACGACTCCTGACAAAGCACCAAGCTCATCTTTTGTCCTCTCTTTATATCTGTACGCATTTATATATTATTTATGTTACTAAAGGTCTGAACACACCTAGTCCGTATTTTATGTCCAAAATTGTTGCATGCTTAAAAATAAACAACCTCACGTTGTGTTAATAACTTTTGGTGAATCAGAAACTTTTGTACGTTTATATAGCGCCTTTCAAGAGACCCAAGGTCGCTTTACATGTGTAAAACAAAACAGGACAGAAATAGACTGAGCACTAATGGCAGGGTGGAGCTTTAACTGAGGCCAAAGGCCTGAGTGAACAGGTGGTGTTTGAGAAGTGTTTTGATGCTGCTAATATGAGATATTGATGTAATAATATATCAAACTGGATCACTGACTTTCTGAAATAGACTTGGAAGCGATTGGGATCATTTTGCAGCTCCTCGATCAGAAGAGGAATTTTTCCTTGTTCCGGACTTCCTGACTGATTGGATGGACCCAATGTTTTCTGTTTCTTTTTTAAGAAGTAAGGAGACAACAAATCAAAAACTGTAGTACTGCAAATATTTGGAAAATATAGCAAAACTAATCTGATTCAGTGTGCAAGGTTTATGTACATGACAATTTTATTGGATGACATATTAAAAACATTTAAAATGCTGACTTGGTGCACAAAGACCTTGAATTGGAATCTTCTCTGTCTCCTAGTTTTGTGCTTTCTCCTCCTCTTTGCAGGTATTTCTCCCTCCTGAACTGTGGAGTCGGGATCTGTGGCTACTGCCCCCTGATAATCCTGCTCAACACTCACAGCTACAATTATTATTAGTATTTCTATTATATTACTTCACATGTCTGTATCTGCTTCCAGACATGCACTGAACTCCAGGAAATCTCCTGAAACCATCTAGAGGGGTTATACGTGTGAACGCAGATGTCCGAGTCAGGCATTCTCCAGAGTTTTTACCGCCTGCTCCCTGGTAAAAACTCCGGAGAATGCCCAAATGAGCCTATGTGAGGAAACAGTATGAGATAATATGGAGGATTGGCTGCGAGCGAGTGGGTGCATTGATGATGTTTCTAACACATGATGGACTTAACACTGAAAGAAACAAAAAGAGCACAAACATCTCAGGATGAAAAAGACATGTCATACGCGTAGAAGACAAAGACGAAGGTGTCACTTTGGAAAGACAATGCGATTTAAAAGCTTTTGATGATAAGAGCCGACGCCGGTGTTGATGTGCTGTAAACAAAAACATGTGTTTTCTGTAGCAGAATGAATGTCATGTCCTGCCTCTGCTGTGCCACTCCTCACCTGAACACAGATATTTGTTCTGCTGTGATGAATGCTTCTGACCACGGAATCTCCTGCTACGTTCCTCATATGTGAAAGGGAAACTCGGGAAAAGTCCAGACCCTATCGTCACGTTTGTGTGTTCATGCCTGAAAACGGCTTTTGTGAAGTTGTTTCTCCATCCTCCCCCCTAAGCCTTTTACCTTCTCGCCTTCTCTCAACCCAACCAAACGATCACTCAGCTTTTCCTTACAAAGTGCTTGCTCATGGTATTGTGTGCTCCCTGTAAATAATATTAAAGACTATGACTAGGCCCGGTCTATGAAAAGTGCTTCTGTAAAAATGTTGACCTTATACTTGCCTGCCTTCCTCTCCAGTAGAATCACCTGACCTGCTCCTCCTCCCCACTCGCCTGTGTGTGTTTAGGATCTCGCCTGTGTTGTTTTGGATTAAGCCTCCCTTTGAAATCCTCCTACCTTGGTTGCCTGCTTGTATTTTAATATCCTTGCTTTTCCTTGCTCTATTCTTTTTACATCTGCCTCCTGAGTTGTGCTCCCGAGTCTTTTTCCTGAGAACCGTGACATCTCCTGAGGCGATGTTTACCTTTATGACACCAACAAAACAAAATTTGTTGGAAGTGCTGCCAGGTTAACTGCTAAAATCTTTTGCTGTGGTCAAAACTATCAGAATATGCCTTTGTTGCAGATTTCTCCACTAGAAATGTTGTTGTAACACAAACCTTGAAGCAGTGGTGCACTTTATTTGCAGTTAGATAAAGAAAGACTTGTATCCCAAGACCACAGTATGACCTCATTCTCAGCTCATGAATTGATTTTTATTCAGAAGTGGAGAAATGGCAAGGCCAGCGTCTTACAATTGTTGCAAAAGTTCTTTGAGAGGTAGCAGAAAAATAATTTGCCTTACAATTTCTTAATTCTGGCAGCAATTTGTCCATACCACCATACAATTCCCTCCACTTCAATAGGGACGGATGTGTTTACATGATTCTGACTGCTCCTGAGGTCATTTGCATTACTTGGAGCCAATCTTTTCAGTTTTTAGTTCAGGAAGATGCTGTATTTCCTTTGGACAAGTCATTTGATATCCCTGCAGTCAAGTGATTGCTGATGGTGAGCTGCCAGGTTCGTCCTTATATGAGGTGTGAATGAGAGTGGGGACAAAGTGACAGACAGGGTCCTTATTAGAGTGAACAACTCTCTGTAGCCTGGGTGTCGTGACCTCCGCGACCTCTCATCTGCACTGCAGCGTTCAGCAGCCCTGAGGCAATACAGAAAACTGTACTCACTTTGAAGTGTCAACAAGCCACACAAACACATTGCTATATTTTTCAATAAATATGACTTTTTAATATAACTTGACTTTATGATGCTGCTTGGAAATAAAATCAGTGTGAACGATAATAAGATGGTGGTAATCTTTATTAATGAAATAAAACAACCTCAAAAACCTTGGTGCACATGTGGACACATTCCTGGTCCATACCACATCCTTCCAACAAGTTGCATTGTAATCTGTCCAGTATTTTTTCTGTAATGCTGCTAACTAACAGACAAACTAACTAACGGACACATGGAAAGATGAACATATAACCTGTTTGGTGAAGGTAAAAACACAACACAAAGCCTTTTCTTTCTGTGAAACTGCATCAGGACTATTAGAAAACTTTCAAACCTGGGATCATTATATGTTCTATAAGAAACAGGAATTGAATGAAATGTAATTTTGCGTCTGTGGACGTCGTTACAGACAGTCTGCCATGTTTTGTTGTCAGTCCATCACTGTCATTCCATCAGATCAGCTAAAGAGCCAATTATAGTGACGACACACAGGTTGCAAAGCTGGTTAAAGTTCGTTTGAATCGCGAAGCGTGTTTTACCATTCCTGCCGGGGGAAAAGACTGGGGACCCAATTATGATAACAAGAATGCTTACTCTGGAAGGCAATGGAAATAACGACAGAGAGGCTTCCCATGGCTTTATTCTGCTTGATTTGGTTGGTTTGCTGAGGCCAAGATTTTCAAAAACAGCACTTACAGCCTTAAGCAGCATTGTTAATTCATAATAAAAGAGAGAGAGAGAGAGAGAGAGAGAGAGAGAGAGAGAGAGAGAGAGAGAGAGAGAGAGAGAGAGAGTGGGAGAACACAGTGTGCACAGCAGTATGGAAGATGTTTTCTTGAACATGCACTTGAATCCAGTCCGATGCGCTTTTGCAACGCGCAGTATGCCTGTCTGAGTTCACAAGCCATCCCTCCCTCCAGGTTTGAAAACTGCTCTGGCCTCTCACAGACCCCAGGGCAAGACGTTCATATGGCAGGCGAGCTGCATATTAGACACATATGGTGCCGAAACAGATTTAAGAAATAAGCTGTCATCAAATAATCAAATCATTCATGTTTCAGAGAGCAATAACGGAGGTATGTGAGCAGATATGTCTGGGACCTTTCCTAGTGGGATGCCTTTGTGTGTGCTTGGTGTGCCTGTGGACAAAGGCTTGTTACTGTCTCTTCTTCTCTCTTCTTCATGGTCACACACACGAAAAGCATGCAAAGGAGAGTGGAATGTGAAAAATTACAGCAAACATGCTTGATTCTGATGTGGATTGGCCAGCTGATATCAATTTGATCCATTTTAGATCCATTTCTAAGTGCAGCTAATCAGAGGACAGTTATCTGTCCTGCTGCAAAGGGGAATTTTAAAGATGCAAATAAGGAAAATATCATTGCTATTAGACAAAGAAAATAGTCCCTGGTGGATTTATTCCTTTTAATCTCCATTATATTTACTGCTTTTATATTGTGTTTTAATTTTCTGACTTGCTTTTGTCTTTTATTGTTAAGTTCTGTCCGTAAGTCTGACATATAAATCTAGTGTGCAATACACTTTACAACTTTTATCACCAAATGAATCTTAAACTCTCACTAATTGCAATTCTAAATAATCCTTTTGGGTATTGATACAAAATTATTCATGAAAATCAAGCAACTTTTAATATAATTTGTGTATTTTCCTCTTTCAAATACATTTAGAAAACTCATTTTACAAATGATTGCTGCGTTTGATCTGTTTCCATAAACAGCATGGAGGAATGCAATAGCTGAAAAACATGTAAGACTACATTTTGCTCTGGACTGTTTTCCTCTTCGTGGAAAGTAGCAGCTAACACTCTTGTTGCTGATGAGTTGACTGCTGATCAATTCCCACATGGTCCACATAAGCACTTAAATTAATTCATTAGAGCCTTAGTGGAGCAGGGGCTGGACATGATGCACACTATGCAAGCACTAGAAAAGACAAGCCGTGCTCCCTGTACCCTGTCTGCACTCATCCCATCAACGTCAACAGATCGCAGCGTCCTCACTGAGAGAAACAAGCCAGCACAGTGGAAAAGAGCAGGAAAAAAAACCACTCCGCCCACCAAACCCCAGGCTCTGCTTTTTTTAACCCACGCCTCAGCCCTGTGCCCCGCCTGCTTGCCTGCTATACGCCAACCGCCCCCCCGCACCACCACCACCACCCAGCCCCAGCTCTACCCCCCCACTCCACCACCACCCACCCTCCACTTGCAACCCAAGGCCATGTGTCCATGCTGTGCATGACAGCTCACAACATCCTCTGCCACAAATGTTTTCTCAAAGCATCCACTTCCGTGACCCCATCAGCACATAAAACATCCCCACAACCCCTGATGGAGTGCGCCTCTCACTTTTTTGAATGTGTCAACAATTTCTGGCTGGCTGGCCAGACACTGCGTCCTGGCTATGTCTGCTCTGTGTGTGAGTGTGTGCGCCGCAGTGTGCCTATGTGTATACATGTTTTTGAACTTGCTTATTTACAGTATGCTTGAACATATTTACGTCTTTGTGCTTTTTCTGTCTTTTTCTATATGAGGCAGGAGAAAAAGGGCCATGTCATTCTTCCACATCTTAATCAGGAGCTACACACAGGAGAGGGCTGCTGCAGCATGGACCTCTCTGATCATGTTAATGAGGTCCCCTGGCTATGCAGTCATTGAAGTATAATTGACTTGTTCGTCTCTTATCTTCCTAATAGACACTCTGACCCAGAGCACGTTTATTTTGCTATGAGAAATGTCAAGAAGAATTGGAAGTTTCCTCAGTGTGCCCATTAAAACTGAAGGCATGCCACCCTGTCTTCAGCCAGCCAGCACCGCCATTGGCTCCCTGCCTCATTATGCAGATGCCAAACGTAAATAAATGATTTGCAGATCACTGCTGCCTCCACCATTCTCCCCCTGCACTCACCCTGTCCCTCTTCCTAAAATATTTCTCTTTCTCTTTCTCTTCTCTGCCAGGACTGAAAAGGAGGACAGGAAGGAGGGATCAGAGGAAACTCTCCGAGGAGCACCATGACGATTTGTCTCTCTGGAGCAAAATAAATAGTATAGGTAGTAATTATAATAAGACATGTCCCTGATTTGAAAACCTGGCGAAGCGCATTGATGTTGTTACAGCCACGTATGTCTCCTGGCTTTCAGAACCCATCAGAATCAAACAGGGCTTTGTGTTTATTGGGGAAGGACTAAGAGTCAAGCGGCAAAAACAGGCGCCAGGCGAGGGCGAACCAGTGCCTGTGGTCACACGCTTGTGGATATGAGGGGGAACATCTGTGCACATCAGCAGCCGACCGTCCCTGCATGTCCACCATGTCCTCTCGGGCCAGTCACACAGTCACAAAGAAATTCTGCTGTTTGCAAGAACCATCTTCCTTAAGCCTAGTACCCCCATGTTACATCCTCCATTGCTCCTCCATTCATTTTTATTTTGTTTTACTATTTAGGTAATGCAGATCATTTTAAAAACTCAGCTGAGAAAAACAGGGTTTTGGTAAAGAATAATGATACAAAAGTGTACAGATACAGGTGATTAGAATGATAATGATAATTAAATGCAAATAATACATTGAATGTTTATCAATCCCCAACCTGCTATGAAAAATAATTATTGGTGCAGAGGTGTTGATGCAGGAAAATATTTGTTTTGCAGTGGAACTTTTGAGGAAATTAGTGACAGAAGGACAGGAGGCCTATTCATCACAAGACAGACAAGATGCTGAGAAAAACATTTATATTGACTGTCGATACATTTTGTCAACATGTGACTAACTGAGCTATGAGTTATCTCTGTTTGGTACATTTTTACACTTAAATGTTAGCCAAATACATTTATTCAGTCATTTGAGTAGCACATTGTGAAGCTAACTATTCATGAAATTAGGGGTAATTGTGGTATCCAGCTACACATGCTCATAGCTAATGTGAGCTAAATACATTTTAGAGGAGAGACATTGTGGAGTTATTCCTATAGGTCAATAAAACCTTATTCTGTGATGCATTTGCTTCATTTAAAATATATAAAGGTTATAAGTGTGCTAGGCAGCTGGATTTGGTGCAGACAACAATCCATCTTATCAGACTCCACATGCAAGCTAGCTAGACCACAGTGGTTCAGACCAATCAGCTTCTTTTGAAGGAGGAACTGTAGCTACTGGCTTCATCCACTCACCTGCACCTGAATAGTTTTTAGGAAGCACTCGCCCCAATTTCCATTGAACTCTCCACCGATAGCTCTGTGCATCACATCAGGTTACTAATGTTTCAAAAGACAATGAACTTTAGATACAAGAGGTAATTGGCTTTATAACTGTTAGTTTTTAAACATCAGACTGACACAACAAAGCAAGTTTGTCATCAAGCTCAAGACACATTTTCGCTTGTAAAGCCTTGTAAAGTTTTTGTAAGAGTTCATAAAAAGTGTCTGAAAATCACAGAAAAGGGAGGGTTCGGTTAGGTTGGGCTGGGCTGGGTTGGGTTAGGGTAGGATAGGATAGGATAGGATAGGATAGGATAGGATAGGATAGGTGAAGTTCGGGGAGAACCACCAAAAAGAAAGTGTCTTTGATGTTTTTGATCATTTTGATATATTGTTTATATTTTTTGCATTTGCATTCTGTAAAGAGCAATCATCCAAGTGAAGCTTAATCAGCAAAATGCTGATTCAAAACTTTCCAAAACTGGTACAGAGTAAAAAATTATATATATTTTTATTTTATGTAGACTTATTATTTATCTGGCTTAAAATGTATTCTTTCATCTTATTCTTTTTTATATTTATTTATTTATTCATTTATTATTTTTAAGTGTGAAAAAACTTGTGTACCACATCCCCAGACAGCCAAGTGGTAGCAAAGGATTTCAAAAATACTGAGGTCATGAAAAATAAACGTCCTTGTTCTATTTATCCATTCAACTTTTATTTTTTTCTGGTATAAAAAAAGTGTATGCTGTTTCACATTTCCTGGTCCCTAATACGTAAAAATGAAAGCCCTCTTATTTAATGTTTTTTTAAATCAGATAATGACTTGAATGCCTTGAATGCCTTGAAATGTGCATAACTGTAGAACACAGAAAAAGTGGCATCGGTGTCTTCAATGGACCTGCTGTGGTGATTTCATTTGTTGAAGTCATAAAATTTGTATTATTTTCGGTACACAACAACCTACAAACCTCAATATCATTCATAAGAGTACAATAAGAATACAGCTGTCCACCTCACTGGATATTTGTAAAGGGCCCAGAAGAATCTTCCTGTCTGTCATTTCTCCTGATTTAGCGTGCGTTAATGAGATGACTGTGGCTGCCTTGTGTGCCCCCTGAAATTTTTATTTTCTGATCAGCTTCAGTGTGATCGCAGCACTGGCTCTGCCTTGACTTGGAGACATCATTATAGTAATTACCACAAGCTCTAGTAGTTGCAGGCAAATAATTCTGCCGGGTCCACACCCCCACCCCCTCTTTGCTGCAGCTACACAGAAGAGGGGAAATTACATTTTTCACCAAGCCTTTCTGTTGTCGGTATTGTGACAGCGGTCATCCTCCATCACATAGCCCCTCTCTCGGCTACGACTATCCCACAATCGGAGTAATGGTGAAAAAAAATCTGAGCAGAGGAGGTAGCCTATTTACCTCACAGTCCCATACCACCTTTAGCTTGTGAATAGAAGAATAGGTTTAAGTTTGTCGACTTTATCATTTGCATTCATTTCAGTGGTGGTTCACAGATGCATCTTTTAAATATGGAATGAATCTGGATTGAGGGAGTCACATTAATCTTTTGCAGCGTTTGCGTCTTCACAAGATAATAATCTCTTTCTCGACTCATTTGTCACCCTTTTATTCGATGGCTTAAATTTACTGATGAAAGGATGTGAGCTTCAAGCAGCCAGACATGTGCCTCAGATGACTGGTATCTATTGACCTGCGAGGTCCTTTTTCAAAAAAGACAGTTGTACGAGAAAAAAGCTTTCAGTAATACAATACGTAAAGTTCTCCCATAAGTCCTTTATTTTTCTTTAAATTATGTGTGTCATAACGAATTGCAAAAATGTATTTTGTTCTGTCTCGTACTCTGTCCTGCACAGTTGCATATCTGCAGCTGCAGAGATGCCTGAACGGTGTGAGGTGCTGCAGGTTTCGGAGGAGTTTGGAAAAGGTTTTTATTTTCTTTCTCCAGTGGCTCACTCACATGCATCCTTCACCAGACCCTCTAAGATCTAAAGTGTCTCGTGAAATATGAAAACCAGAGAACTGAAGTGACGCAAACTGTTGTCACTGCTGCTGCCCACAGAGAATTTAAATATAATTTGTTCTTTTGTTTCACATTAGCTCTTGCTCGCCTACTCTATTGTTTTCTCTCCATTGACCAGCATGTCCGCACCGATTGTTTAGTTTGCAATAACAAACACAATTAGCATATCTTTTCTTTGTAAAATGATTTTTGATTAAGCTCTAAAAACTGCACTTTGTCACCGCGCTGAAGTGTGCTAGAGTGTTAGCTTGTGCGCGGTGTGTCTGAAGTGCCATTGTTGGGCCTCGCTCGTTGTGCACCATGCTAGCGCTCTATTTAACAGCTGAACAATTAAGAGAGATGCAATTAATGCAAAATAGATAAAGGAGAACTGGTGAAAAGAAAGAAAGAAAGGAAACACAGACAAAAGTGGTATGATATTGGCTGAGAAACACATTATATGGAACTGAATATCAGAAACCACTTCACACACACACACACCCACACATAGATTTATGAGCACAGGAGGGACTGAAGTGTGGTCTTTATATCAGCAGCATCAAATATATAAATTGATAGTCCGTCCACTCAGACGAGCAGGGTGAGGGTCTGTTTGTTAAGCCTGACTGTAATTTCGGAGCGAGGGCCAGATAATTTTTCCACTCTGTAATGAGGCATTCAAGCCAAGGCCACTCTGGTCACTGTCTACTTCTTTTCTTCTAATTAGCCCAAATTGAACAATTTGTTTCTCCTTTTAAAACCTGATCCATCCCCTCATCTAACCGTCATTTATATCCAGAGCAGTGTCAGCAAGTGACACTGATTCACCTCCCGCTGCAGCTCCTCTTGACACAAGCTCATCAACATGAATGTTCCGAGTAACTGACATCATCAGCGGCAGTGCTACGTGCAGCAGTGTTTTATAGTTTACCATAAACATATTACACACTGGGTTTACTGCAGCTTTATGCCAATTTTTCCCTTAGTCCTCAAACTATTATGTACTGAATGCACTGTGCACTAATGTAAAATACTTAATTCAATGTATTTTACTAACAAGAAACAAGGTGTTTACCACTGGATATAAATAATAGTCTGCTTCAAATGCTGTACTTCCTTTTGTAACTTTTTTCATCATTGCTTTTCCCAACTCTGACTCATCCCTATATTTATATGGTGCATTTCATTATCCATCTACACCATTCTAAAACAATACAATGTATTGAATATATGTGCAATATAATTTCATATGTATGTGTCAGTTTACATAAGGAGGTTCCTGTCATTTTTCTACTGTAAATTTGCAACATACTCAAAATTTACATTGAAGGGAACTGCGTCCAAGCATATTTTTCCTTTGTTCATGCATGTATTTTAAAATGAACTTGTAAATTATATATATAATAATGAATAATATTGAATAAATGATTGTTGTAAAAACATTCAGCATACACACTTCACAATCAAATATAACAATCTGTCACATTCACTTTCATATTTGTGGGCTTCACAGAATTGAAGCTATATTCTCCTACGCAGTTCATCTCCTGAAATGTCTACCGGGAGCCTTAAGAGATGACAACAGCATTGCACAGAACAATGGTTTTTCACAGGTTTTGCATTTTAAAAATGTAATAATTGTTCTTGTCCCTTGGAGAACTGCCTGTGCACAAATACTGAAAAATAGAATTAAAAGAGAAATATCTGCTACATTACCTAAAAGCTTTGTTCCCCTCCAACAATTATTTAGGTATTGTGAGCTCATGTGATGTTGAAAGTATGCGGTTGCTATAAAGGAAAACTAGAGATGGAAAATCAGATTTTAAAATGTCACACTCTAATTTAAAGAAAGAAGAGAGAGAGAGAGATTATGTCGGAAGACAAGCAGCTCACAGAAACACCTCCACTTCAGCACATGGATGTCATTCTGGACCGGATTTGAATCATGGGTGTTTAAAACACATTAGGGAATTGTGGCAGCCATTGTCGCTGGGATCTTTAAATTTTTCATACAGGCCGGATTAAAATCACCTCACCACCCGCAAAGACGTGAGTCCAGGAGGGGACTTCAGTTTCAGTTTGCTCAGGCAGTGAAAACAAAAAAGAAGAGTCCAGAATTAGAATCCAGATTGCAGTAGAAGTTATGCTGATTTAATCCTTGTATTTCATATGTGAGCAGGCTGTAATCATAAATAACTATTGTATTAAATGGGACTGATCCAAAAAACATGTGCATGAGCCATAACCTTTGCCCTTTCATTGATAACTACAGAATTTTATCGCTGGTGTGGGTAATCACAGTCTGGACCCTCTGCAAGTGTCTCTGTCTAAAGTGTCTGTTTCTTTTTGTGCATCTGTGTTAGTGTGTTTTCATTTGTGTATGAATAGGTTATGACTGTGGGGGTGCACGTGTCCTTGAGGGTGTGTGTGTGTGTATGGACTGTGTGGCCGTGTGTGAGTAGCAAAGTGCATGTTGAACATGTGCCGGGGTTCTCAGTGGAACAGCAGGGCTCTAATAAGGACTAGTCCTGGATGGCAGCTGGTAAACTCTGTCCTCAGAATAGGTGTCCTTTATTCACACACAAAGGAATGCAAATTAGTCCCAGTGCCGAGTGGACACTGAGAACGGATCCACATGGCACACACCCTCACTCTGAAACGCACATTGAGAGTTGCACTGCAATGCAACTTACCTCAATCAAAAGAAAAACAAGCAGGACTAATGACAAGGACAACGTGCACAGCTGTTTTGTGTGTGTGTGTGTGTGTGTGTGTGTGTGTGTGTGTGTGTGTGGGGGTGCGTGTGTATCTGAGCACGTGCAGCCACCAAGTGTCTTTTTTCACTATGAAAGCAAAAACTCTTCTAAAAGTCTGAAGGACCACACACACACACATCCAGGAATACAACCAAAGCACTTCATTTTAAATCCTGCGAGTGAAGTATGGAGTACCTACCGGTGACCTCATCACAGCAGTGCTAAGATGCTAGATAGATATTTTTTATTGTGTCAAACAATAAATCTTTAGTCCTTCAACTTGATTTTCCAGTTCATATAAATATTGGCAATATGCAGCAGAGGCGCCGCTAGAAATTTGGGGTCCTTTCAAAGAATATTATACTGGATTAGTAAAGGGTAGTTAGTTAAACCTGCTAGTTAAGGTATCTGATTTTCGAATCTTTATTTCGAGTCCATTTATTTAAATAGATCTTTTAAAGATCAGTTAAGCTACTTTGTTTGTACATTTTCAGCTTCTTAACTTTTTTCTCCCAGCTGTTGTGCCAATGACTTAAATTTCAAGAGCCAAACATAAATGTTTACAACACTTCCTGTACCCGTTTCAAAAGAAAAGCTCTCCAGCGTTTCTGTTGACTGAATCCACTCATTTCTTTTTTTTTAAGTTTTTATTCTGAAATATTTGCAGGCGATGCACAGCTTCATATTGTATAGTACTGGTATTTATTTGAATATATAGGACTAGTTTTATACAATGAAATACATTAGTCACACCAGAAACCTCACAAAAGTTGTAGTTATAGGCTATTAAATGTTGATGTAAACAACTTAAGGTGATGGGCAGTAGACTCTCTCTCTCTGTTTGTCTCTCACTCTCACAGACACAGACAATGCGCAACAGGTAAAAAAAACTCTTCCCATTCCGGACCACTTATCAAGGATTGATGCCACAAAACTTATTGTGGAGACTGGAAAACACCCAGAGCTCCATGACCCCCGCTGCCAGTGTGTCCAGTGACAGTTCATCTTCTGTTCCGCTTGTAGCACCATACTGGAAAGACTGAACCATGCAGTGAACAGAGAGAGGTGTGAAATACAGTACAAAGGCCATCCTGATTATTTTGCCAAAAATAGAGAAAGTAAAAAAATCTCTCTTTGATTACATTAACAAGCTAATAATAATAATAACAATAATAGTGTGCTCTGTGGGCCCCTGACTGTGCTGGGCCCTTAATTGGAATCATCCTGGCTTTCCCCTGCTTTACGGTGCCCCGGAAGCGTGGGTCTTTCCTGGTATGTAAAATGAAGCCTTTCTTCACACAGCATTCAAAATGTTCTAATTTGTCTTTTGTGCCGCATTGATTTAATAACGGTGTCCAAGGTCTATGTTAAGAACATAGGGCCTTGAAAGGAAGTCGAAGGGCTTGAAGGAGAATACATGCTGTAGATTCATGTTGACACGAAAGTAGCTTTTAGTGACATATACAATATGTTTTATAAGTGTTTGTTGTTCACTTCAGGGCTCATTATGAAAATATAATGTCTTTATATTCAGATTCAGTGAGCTGCGTGATCTTGAAATTATATTCAGCCATAACACAGAATGTTATATGTCATTGAGATGTTCTTCATATCACTTGCACTACTTGAATATTATTTATTAATAATGAATTCAGCGACTAAGTGTACAGTGTAAACATGTTCACTCTTAAGGCCAATTCATGCTTTTGCATTGAAGCTATGCCGTAGGTACGCACATAGCCTCCACACGGGGCCGAGCATTCATAGTTGCTTCTCATTGGTTTGGTAACTTCTCTGTTCAGTTCACTTGTTTCCAACAGCAGCTGATAAACACAGTCCACTACAGGTCTGGCAACAAATGGCAGAAGGAGTGATCAGTTTACACAATGGGGCATTTATCAGCTAAACTGCCTCTTATCTCCATCCTGTGTTGGTGGAGACCAAAACAGAGAGTGAAAAAAAAAAGAGTGAATGGTATACTTAAATTCAGGTGATCTGAAACATGACTGTTTACCAAAAATTACCGTTGACAGCCCTGAAAAAACTTAATGCAGCTGTAAACAATAACTCAGATTTGTATAACTTATTATTCCTGCTATTTCTTGTACTCACCTGATCTGAAACATAGTAACATCCCTATAGTAAGTAAGACAGCACACGAAGCAGAGGCAGTCAGATGATAAGCCCATGTTGGCCCAATTTATTTGGAAGAAGAGGCAAGTGGTCAAATTATCCTACACTTTAATCACAGTGTACAGACCAACCAGTTCAATTTTGACCCACTGTACTTTCTGTAGTTGTACTTGCACAGTTTTAAAGAGATTACTGACATTTCAGGTACTATCCTAAGTTCTTGTTCTCCATAAAGTGTCAAACTATTGTGATTTATAACAGATGTGATGGTTGTGTGTGCAACGGTAACACACACAAGCCGCTTTCAGACATGAACTCCAGAAAATGTCCGCACAATGGGGTACAGACTTTCTCTGGAGTTTGCCTTTCACATATGAAGAACGCAGCAGGAGATTCTTCGCACAGGTGCATTCACAACAACATAGAAATATCCGTAACATTTAGGTGACGGGTGCCGCAGCATGGAATACGTAACCTAAATTCTGCTGCGGATATCATGTTTTTATTTCCAGCCCTTCCACCAAAAGCTCTCGAATCACGTTTGTCTCTCCATGTTGGCATCTTTGTCCGTGTCCTCCACATATTTCACCCCTTTTTTCATGTGGTTATATTTGCATTCTTTTAGGTTTTTCAATTTTGCTTCCATTGCATATTGAACTTCATCAACGTCCCACTTGCTCACGATGGATCCTCTGGATAAACTCCTGCTTTTTTCTCGATCTCTTTTTCTTGTGGAAGGGAGTTGGTGGGAGAAACTCCAGAGAATGTCCCGAGCAACTGACTTTGACATGTGTCTTCTCACATACAGCCCCTCTGGATCATTTCAAGAGATTATCTGAAGTTCAGTGCATGTGTAAAAGCAGACTGATTGAAAAAAAGATTGAAATATTACTAGTCAGGATATTTCTAATCATACTGTTTACTGTTGGCATGTTAGCTGCCAGTAAGTTAGTACCAGTTGGTGACCTGCTGGTTTTGTCAATCAACTTTTCTACAACAATGGAAAACATGCAAAGATTTCTCCTGGCAATGCAGAGATTATTTTTGATTGATGCTTTTAAGCCTGATAAAGGATCAGTGGATTATTCAGGCAGAAACAGAAAAAGTTGTTCATTGTGTCAAACAGTGAAAGCTTCTTTGTAGTTTTGGTGAGCTATGATTTTTTTTAGGTGTCACAAAGCAGCACAGGAAGCTCATGGCAGGTATTAACAGGATGGTGCCATATGGAAAAGGATTTCAGCGTCCTGAATAGATACCCTGTCAGATGCAGCAGTGAAGGTGACCCAGTACGAGGCCAGTCAGACATCAAAGGGTGCCAGCTGTTTCCTGAAACTGTGGGGGGGGGACTGGAGGAGAGGAACGAGTGGAGCTGAAGAGGAAGATTGAGATGACACGTCGGATCTCCAGGAGTGTCACTTTGTGTAATAGGTGAGCGGCGGGTATTCATCTGCCTGGAGGAGAGAGAAGGAGAATGCTCTACATGGACTTCAATGAGTCTTCAGTAATTACTTATTACTGCACATATGGATGAGATGGGCAACGAGAGGACTTGAGGCGTTCGCAGCTCTCCCTCCATCTGAAAACCACCTTTGGGGTGACTTCAAGAACATCCCTATAATGCTCCAAGACAAAAGTCTCATTACAGGTAATTATGGACTGCCTATATCGCCCCCTCCCCTTCTCTGCAAAAGCCCTCACTACTTTTATCCTCTCATTCAACTGGAGAAGCAAGCCCCGGAGAGGGATGGATCATGGGGAGGAGGGGAGGGGATGGGGCTATTACCTGGGAGCAGACACTGATCATGGCCGCTGACGCTTTACTGCACTTCCATTCATGTGGAGTGGCTCACTTGTGGGCAGCAATTACCGACCAAATGATCCAAACTGGGCCTTGTGATGAAGTAGTAAGTGGACTGACTGAGTGACTAGCTGCACTATTCTTCTTCTTTGCTTGTGTGCATGCAATTGTCCCACATTCTTAATAACAGAGTCGAGCCAGTGGGTAGGAACATGTGTATGTGAATGCACTTTGTATGTGTGTGTATAGTTTGCATGTACGTCTGCGACAGAAAACCAATTCTTGTTACTACACTTCAAAGGGGGGAAAAAGCCTACATTTTCCTACCAATTAAAAGGTAAATTAGGTCATCTGGCCTTCAAAAGCTGTTCAGCTTAAAATAATTTGGTCAAGGACACGAGCCAATAAACGAACAAAGAAGAAGAGGAATAAGTGGGCTCGCTTGGGCTTGCTCCTTCCACTCCACGCATCGACCTGGATTCGCAGTACCTCCAGGAACGGTGCACCAACACAGTAGATGGTGGTAATGCACCTTGACGTTGGTTGCCACCCGCCCAATAAACCGAACAAAGAAGAAGATAACTTGGTCAGCCTTGGTTTCAGTTGAGAGCTCGATAAAACCCTGATGCTGTTTCAAAGATGTCTCCCTACTCACAATTCAGCAGGTAATCCCTTACATTTCAATATTTCATACAGGAACAAAACACTGGTAATGAGTAGACTCATTCCAAATATCCTGGTGTTGTCATTTCACTTTGAAAGCCTCATATTGGTCACACTCAGCATGCACTGTACACGTCCCTGCACGCACACGTCCTGCTCCCCTCTCACCATGAGATCGCAAGTGTGGAGCTGGTGCAACAGGCAGGGTTGTCATCGACAGATCAGAGGCAACAATGGTGCCTTCCTCAGCTTCCATTGAATATGTCACTGTGGGAACAGCATAATCAACCTCATGTCACCACCAGCTGCTTCATCCGGAGCGCATTAGAATAAACAACAGCACGGCAGAGGCAGAGGTATAAAGAGACAAGTGGGCAGGAAAGACAGCAATACACTTATACACTCCTGCACCCCATCTGTGGCCGCTGGTGAATGAGGAGGCATGAAGCACAATTTGAGCCAATAACTGAAGGGTGGAGAGGCATGAAGAACCTCCTCTGTTCCTGTCTGTGCTGCACCACAGCCGTTAAGAGAAGAGTCCGCTCCCTCGCTTTGTTTAGGGACAAGGGCTCGAGCCTATAGCATCTTATGTTAGCGAGCGTTTGTCCTCACACATCTGACCTTACTTTTGGATGTACTTTTTTCAAGCACACAAATGTGTGCAAACTGTGTGATCAATACAGTGCCAACATTTGACCAGTATATCTTTGATAGATAATGGAGAAGGCAAGAGCAAGGTGAATGAAAACAGGGGTAGTCCAAGCATTGTGACCACAAGAGCAGCCATTGTTCATTGTAATGGAAGATCTCTGGCTAGAATATGTTATATGACAATGGGGTGTCCTTGGAAAAATCGGACAGATAATGAATAGAGGTTTTGTCAAATCTTTGACAAAGGACCAGTAGGGTACTACCTGTACAGAAGAGGACGCGCTTCCAATTTCTCTAAGGTCAAACACAGGCCAACCTCAAACTGGCCAAAATGCAACATTTTGTTGTGAGCACGGCTCCAGAAACTCCAGTTGTCAAACTGTGTTGAAGTCCCCCTTGAATAAACACTAAAGGAGTAAAATCTCCCACCAACGTCTCCCATATGTCGAAAATTACATTAAATATAGGCTGTGTAATGCATGTACCACTCCCTATTCATCCTGTTTGAAGTGCCCTCTCACTAGTCAAGATCTCGTCTCATCTCCAGTACCTGTGAATTATACAAAATGATGCATTCGCCATTGATTTCATCAGTCCACTGTCGTCGCTAGTAATCCCATTATAACATGTGTGTTAGTACAATAGCCAGATATGGTCTGAATAAAGGAAGCCTTTCTTTGCCTTGTCAAAGCTAGGCTGTCTCGCAAATTACTTCTTCAGAAGTTAAAAGGCCCACTGCCTAATCAGTCTATTATACCAGACTAATAGATGACCAGTAATTGCAACTAATAACTTATTACTCATCTACACAAATATTCTAATAGCTTGTATTTAGAAGCCAATTTTTTCAATGGACATAGTGAGAGGGAGGGGGGGGATCCTATTCACAAGCCAGACAGACAGCAACACAAAGAAATACTCCCACAAAGGAAGCCTAGAAAGCAACCTGTAGCATGGTTTTTCTTCTCTTCGCTGGATTAATATCTAACCTTATTCATGGATCTGTGAAACCTCTGCTTCGTCTTCATCTCCAGAGCTGTCTAGCAGCAGGGCTTTGTTTGGTGCCCCAGGTCCTTTTGAGAGAGAGATGGCGTGGGGAATTATAGATAATGTCCTCCATCCTCTCCCTCTGCTAGCCCGCTAGGCCTCAGACACAGAGCTCAGCAGGGACCAGAGAGGTGGACACACTGTACATGATGTGAGCCACGGCAGTCATTGTCGTCCCATCAGGGCTCACAGGTGGAAATGCATTAAGTCACAGCCGGGCAACAAAGAATAACCTACGAGATGGAATGATAAAGTCTCGTGTGCAGTACAGGACGCTCATATCTGTTATGATATCTGCTTTGATGCACATACTGATGATCAGCAATGTTGGGCAAGTGGAGGATGTAATCAGTTACTTATAACAGATTACTTCATGAAAAAGTTATTACATTACTAATATCTCATTATCAAAAGCAACTAGTGACAAAGTATTCTCATAAACATGTTGCAATTTTAGTATTCAAAACATTTAAAAAAAACACAAAATGGGACATTATGATTTTTGCCAGCAGTCTGCTTGAGGTCTACAGTTATTTACCAACTGACTGATGGAGGAGCAAGTTTCATGTTTGCCTGGGTCGTTGCTTGCAACCCAGCAAAAGTCCTGTTGTCACAGCAATCACCTTGCATCTCGTTGTTTCGTCAAGAGTCTCTCAGTGGTCACGTCACCACACCCCCGGTCCCTGTGCCAAGCTAATATGAACCAGAACACACAGAGAGACCAAACTAGGTCTTCAAACAAACTCCCGGTAAGACAGCAAAAAAGATGATCCTCAGACTTTCAAAGCAATGGGGCATTATTGGGATTTGCAATGTTAGCTGGTGGTTTTTCTTTAAATCCTTTACTACAAAAAAACACTAGTGCATTACATGTAAACATGCATTCGACTCAATCTACACTTGGAGGAGAAGGCATCATTAACAAATATGTTTATTGACCACAGTGCATTGAGAATTGAATGGGCAGGGTACAATGGGGGTAGTTAAAGGGGCAGGACACACAAAAAACCACTGGGACTATACAGCCCCTGCTGATCAATGACCTCATCCAGAGTCAGTTTCTCTTTCAAAGGCGGCAAGACCAAAGAGCAGTGCGGCCTTTTCAGCCCCGCAGATAACAAACCAACACCAGACATCCAATAAAGAGACTTCCACTCCATTTAAAAGCAATTAATATTCTTGGCCGGCCGGCGTGAGCCCTTTGGTGTGGCAGGTCTGTACACGCCCCCTGCACTGTAATGGAGTTGACTGGTTAACTCTGAGTCTGTGGTCACAGTGTTGGCTGCCTGGGTGAGAGCGCTGATGCGCAGTGGGACAGGGTGTTTAGATCAGTGTGAATGGACCTGTCTCACAGCCCACTGCACCCCAAAAGAGCCTCCTCTTCTCAATCTCTTTCTCTATACGTGTCTCGCTCTTTCCATCTCTCCCTCTCTCTGTCTTTACCGTCCTCTTTCTCTCCTCCACGTTCTCTCAGAGTCTATCTCGGCTTTTGTTTTTTTTTAAGTTCTCTTCCTCAGTCAGTGTGAATTGGCTTTGAATAGAAGCAAGGGTTTAAATAGTTAGCCTTTGTAATGTTTGATAATGATTGTCCCAAGAGGATGTGAAAGGCAGGCTGGAGGGAAAAATATTTTGTCCCTTCACGCACACACACCCTTGCCAAGAGGTTAGTAGGGAAGATAAATAGTTGGGTTGATTGGTAGAGATCCCATATTTTACATTAAAAAGATACATTGTATGATGTTGTGAAATCACGTTCATGGAGGAGGTAATGTCTTAAAGTTTTATTCACATTTTAGCAAACAGCAATCATGATCCATCACAGGTGATTCATACAAACAGTGGAAGGTCAAAATAGATGAGGGGCTTACTGGCTACTACTGTTTTTCCTTCCTTATACGTCATTTGACCCGGAATGTTAGACGGCCAAAGTCAGAGGTAAATAGGATTTGATGCAGAGATACACAAACCTCCACATGTATGCTCTGATTAGTTTGACCTTACAAAAGTGGAAATAACATTTTCCTTAAAAAAAACGACCTTGATATAGAGTAGTGTTCAATTCAGACATAACGGCTGTTTCAATGAATTTCTGCTTTAAATTGAAAAATGAAACATTTTCATTCTTCAATGTTCAGCACACATAGTGTATACAGTAACACAGCAGTGGATGTCCTCGGGGAATTTAGAAAAAGTTATGGCTTCAGAGACCTAGCCCAGCATGTTGAATGGTAATGACTAGTGCATTAGCAGTTGCCTGGTTGTTTAGTAGGCTGAGGGTAATGAGGAAATCAATGTGGTACATTCAACACATCTTTAGCCACACACAAGAGAAGCATTAAGGGATTTTCCTACAGAAGAGTTAATTTATTCTCAACGCTATGATAATCTTTAGAGCAGGCAGAAGAGCAAAAACGTAAGATAGAGTAAGAAAAGTATAATGCTTACGACAATAAATTGACCAATTAACTGTTACTCTGTTATAAGCTGGCATAAGCAGCCTGTCGATAGGAGCTTGTAGCAGCCTGTGGGCTTCAATTAAATCCAACTTTTAACCCGCCAGTTAGTCGATGAGAGCTAGCCCTGCAATTTTCATTCCCACTCACTTGTTTCTAGTGATAGTATCTTTTTATTTAATCTTAAGGTGTTTTCACACATACCTTGTTTTGTCTGGACCCTCTGACTTGCCAGTTTAGTCCAAAATAACCAATATAACAGGTGTGAAAGGTGCCTCAGACAACAGCGCAGACAGAGGAACCAAACGTCCAAACAAAAGAGGTGGTATTGGTCCGGATCAAACAAACCATGGTTCTTGTTTGCAGTGTGAAAACACTTTTTTGTATAATGTGGCCTTTGGACCAATTGCAGGAAGTTGAAACAGTGTTAACGGATAGAAGAAGAAAAATGAGCAGAAGTAGCTGACAGGATTGCTTGTTGTCTTTGCCTCAGATTTGATATGATACTTGAATGACAATGAACTTTATTAAAAAAGTTTGTGAAGGCTATAGCATTATGCCAATATCAGACGCACGCCCGTCTACAAACCAATCAATGTCCTGTATAGGTAATGTGCAGCCCTGATGACAACAGGATGTACATACATACCTCAAATGGCCTCAGATGGCCTCAGATAATGGACTTGTCTCTATACTCGTCCTTTTGGATCTTAGTGCAGCATTTGACACCATAGATCATAAGATTCTCTTACAGAGACGTCAACAACATGTAGGGATTAAAGGGAACGGCACTACACTGGTTTAAATCATATTTATCAGATAGATTTCAATTTGTTAATGTTAACAATGACTCTTCCATGCACACACAAGTTAGTCATGGAGTTCCACAAGGTTCTGTCCTTGGACTGATACTCTTCGTATTCGATACTCCTTATATATGCTGCCTTTAGGCAACATCATCAGAAAGCATGTATCATATATCTATGAAGCCTGATGAATCTAATCACTTCAGGAATGTCTGAAGAACATCCATGCCTGGATGACCCAAAACCTCTTACTTCTAAATCCAGACAAAACTGAGGTCATTGTACTTGGCCCTAAACAGCTCAGAGAAACACTGTGTGAGCAGGTAGTCACCTTGGATGGTATTAGTTTGGCCCCCAGCTCCACTGTGAGGAACCTTGGAGTTATGTTTGACCAGGACATGTCATTCGACCCACATATAAAACAAGTCTCTAGGACAGCTTTCTTCCACCTGCGCAGTATTATGAAAATTAGGAACATCCTGTCTCAGAAGGATGCTGAGAAACTAGTCCACGCATTTGTTACCTCTAGACTGGATTACTGTAATTCTTTATTATCAAGATGTCACAGTTAGTCTGTGAAAAGCCTCCAGTTGATACAAAATGCTTTCGAGTGCTGACAGGAACTAGACGGAGAGATGATATTACTCCTGTCTTTGCTTCTCTGCATTGGCTCCCTGTAAAATTGAGAAAATAGAATTCAAGATCCTGCTCCTCACATTCAAAGCCCTTAACAATCAAGCCCCTTCATATATCAAAGAGCTCATAACACCATATCTTATATATCATATATTATTATTATTATTATTATTATTAACAACAATAGCTATTATAACTTAATTACTATATGAACTGTTGCTGCTATCATTTATAATCAATAGCATCTTTACACTGTTATTGTTTTCATTATAACTAGTCAGAGCTGATACCTGATGCTGCACAAGTGTCCCTGGTCTCCCTTTCCTCTCTCTTTTTTCTTAATATTTGGTACCAACTTTCAGCTGGATTTAGAATTAATTGAACTGAATTTTGAGGTCAAAGGTCAAAGTTCAAGGTCACTATGACCGAACAGAATATATGTTTTGTCTTGTGAATGCTAAGAAATACCTTGAGGGAATATTTTCAAATTTGGTACACTTGAACTGATACATCAGGGACACCCATGGGGAATTTCATTACATCTGGCACAAACTATCAGTTTGATTCAAACATTTACTTGAATTTGGAAGTCAAAGGTCAAGGTCAACGTTACCTCACAAAACCCTATTTTCCCTCGTGAACATGTTACCTCAACATTGCCTGTAGAGAATCCTTTCACCATTGGAACAAGTGTTCACTCAGACTCAGAGTGATTTGATTTGAGTGGTCAAAGGTCAAGACTATATGTAGACTGAAATTGTTTTTGCGGAGGCCTACGACCACAGGGTGGTAATTCTACTTTAAACTATAATTTAGTCAATGAAAAATCATGTGGATATGGTCAAAGTTAGTGTTGATTAACATTGGTCCTCTCTCGTTATCATTTTAGCAATAGGGGGAAAAGGTCGTTTATTTAGTCATAGTTTTTGTTAACAAAGTTATCACTTGTCCTACTTGTTTCACCCACTCTGCTTCACCTTGCCACAATAGACTATCTTTACACTGAAGAATTGAGATATATTTAATGACACTATTCATCCTGATGAAACACTTTTTTTTAAGATTATGACCCAAAAAATATTGCTATGTGTAATTATTCTTACTTTGATTTAGTGAAACTGCTGTTATAGAGATCTGAATAAAACAGTCCAGCATTTTGGGTTAAATGTCTTTTCTGTTTGTTGTTAAAAGGTATGAGATCATCGATATCTGTCCGGAAGGTGCATCCAAGAGACAGTTAGCTTAGAAACAGTTTGCTTAGTCATCCAAGGTTAAAAATCAAATGACCAGCACCTCTAAAGATACACATTGTTATGCGTGTGTTATGTTTTCATTGCTGTTTGTCTGTTTCTTTGTCTGTCTGTCAGCAGGATTATGCAAACAGAATATTGACGTGATTTCCTTAAAACTTGGTGGAAAGGTGGGCTATCAGCCAAGGAATAACTCATTAACTTCTGGAGTGAATAAAGTAAATGGAATAGATCCAGGCTTTTTTTTTTACTTTCTTTAACATTGCAAGCTCAACAAGAGCTGTTTACTGGGCTTGGTGATATATTTACATATTTCAACCTTGAGCTGTTGTTTGAATATATATGTTGTTACTCTGACATGCATAGACTCCTGAGCCCACATGCCTGACTGCTTGATGTGAGGGACCTAAACAATGGGCATTTAAGTTTTCAGAAACCTGCGCAAATGAAAATTCATCCTCATTATTCATGACATCAAACGGGGCTGGGGCCCAGGGCAGCCTCATTTGCAGCTGAATGTGGGAGGCAGAGGAGACAGTGGCCTGTTTAGCATGTGTTTGTGTTGCAGCGGTGGTGGTGGGACGGAGGAGGAAGGGGTACCAGTGGGCCACAGCTGGTGTGCCACAGTCTCAGCCCTCTACCTGCTGCTATCACAACTGACAGGCTGGGCCACGACCAGGGACTAATGTTCTCTCTCTGAGTGAAGCTGAGGCTGTGGACTCAATACCCACGCTCTGACCTCATTGCCTTCATGTCTGCTTGGCTTTTTTTGTTGTCATCTTGTTTCTTCTGCCGCTGTCTTCTCTGTCAGCCTGTTTGCTGACATGTTTGCTTCTATTAGTGAGAACTACAAAACTTTCCAGTACATTGAGCACCCCAGCATAATGCAGCTTGTCCGCCTTAATTTTCCCAGTTCCTTTGACCTTCACAAGCAGCAAAAGGTAGTGTCTATCTTTCTGATTACACCTTGTGTCCCTTCCTTTACCTCCTTATATAACTCCCTTCAGTTGTGTGTGTGCATGTCAACATGCATCAGTTTCCTTTCATGCTCCTTTGGGCTTTACTTCTTGTATGTGTGTATTTCATCCTTCTCTGCTGCCCTCTGAAACCAGCTGTGTGTGTTTACTCTACCTGGTTTACCTGCTCCAGGAGAGCAGGCTGTAAGCCGCTGCCCCGTCACTTCACATCCACTCTGTCAGGCCCACATCATTGCCAGGAGGACAACGTGGCTTCCTCATGATTTATGGTCACTGCGTGTAAAGCCATTGCCGATGGTGGGTATGTATTTGCATGTGGAGCCATTTGTTCCATCTCTTTCAGCTCAATCTGACCAGTTGTGTGTGTTGACTCTACCTGTGTTCATATCCTGGTCTACCTGCTCCAGGAGAGCAGACTGCCAGCAGCAGAGCAGTCACTTGTCATCAGGTCTGTCAGACCCGGAACAGACTGAGAAACTGAGACAAGCACTCGTTGCCTCGCTCTCTGAAGCATGTTTATTTTACCAACCACACTTCATCCGAAAAATACTGAAATATTCAGCCGTGTAGCAAATACATATCTTGTCGCATGCTAAAAAAAGAGATGTAGTGTCTTTTCCTGCACAGGTTGGTGAACACAGAACATGGACTGTGGCCTTGGATTTACAGCGAAAGGACATCGTATTATGTTTACTGGTTCATCCTTTCCTTTTTGTCCGTGCTGTTTGCTTACTCAAACAAGTGGCTCAGTCCTCATGGAAACCAACCATCTTGTTACTAGCATGCATCTGGTGTCACAGCTTAAATTACCAAGTAAACAGCTAAAATAAGTAGCAGCTAGACTCATCTGATTAAACCCAGTGTTGATAGTAGTTGTGGTTGGAATTTATTCTTCTGTAACTATTGAATATTAGTATTGGTACTGCACCGAAAGTAGAGCTAGATCTACAGACACCAATGTGCTTTGACTGACTGATTGAATGAGCAACTGAGTGAAATTCCACTAGTCTGCCGGCCAAATTTGGACTTTACCCAAGGACACTTCGGCATGCAGTGGGGGAAGACAGGGATCGAGCCGATGACCTTCTGGTTACAGAACTCTACCCCCTCAGCGACAGCCGCTCAAGATATAAGTATGGCTACATTGACTTATAAAGAGGAAACCAATTTTTCATAAAATCGACATCAAGTTAAATCCTAATCCTGGATTACAATTTTAAAGATCGACCCCAGATACTAACCCCAGACGTAAAACCCGTAAAAAATACTAATATAAATCTTTCTGCTTTGAATTGTGAGTTGTGTTTAATTTTCCTTTTGAAAACTTACTCATTCTGAGTATGCAACATGTTTTGTCCAAACATTTGGACTGTGAGACACACACACACACATGCATTCTTTACCTATAGAAAAGGTTTAATCAGAGTAAAACAAGTTTGTGCCTGAACAGTTTTTTTCTTTTTTGAATCCTAGGTTCACCTGTGTTATTGGTTTCCTTCACCTTGGTTTTAAGATATCTGTCAGATTTCTGCCTCCAGTCATATAAAATGGATGTGAAGGAAATGTAATCATCAAAATTATCAGCTGTTTGTCCTTCCAGTGAGAGTTTCTATATACCTTCAACATAGGGTCTATTTCTTCAGTTGGGAGTTCAGTAGTTCAGCGATCACAGCGAAGACTGTGAATCATCCAAACTAGCAAGGACACTAAATCTATGAAGCTATGCAGTTACAAATTATGTTTGCGATTTTTCTTGGCGATGCCTCCATTGTAATGGGGTGGTAGCCGACATCTCATAAACAAACATTTCAAAACAGAATGACCAACTGACCTGAAACATATTCAGGTTCAGTGCGTCTGTGTGTCAGAAAGTAAAGGACACGCTTGTGACTTAAAGAAAAAAGTTCCATCTGACGTCACTGTTCGACATAAAAGAGGAAGCCTTAAAATGTTAAGCTACATTCTTTCGGGACAAATGTTTAAGCACTCTTCAACATCCTCTGAGTGGTTTCAACATGTTAACTGGGACAAATGTGGCAATAGCTAAATAACTGTTTTATCTTCCTCTATATATTTTGGCATATTATAGCATTAGAACCCTGACAGAGCATTTGTATCATTAAACATTCTGTTAAACCTGTTGACTTTTCAAACTGTTTTTATTCATATGTCTTATTTATATTTACTGACAACAAGAAACTAGGAGAATGTCTTGTAGCTTAAATCTGACACTTTGAGGCGAATGTCAGATAGAAACCAAAATCTCTGCATGGTCTTTGGTAGATTATCTGATTTTATATTATTTTAATATATGTTCACTGTGTTTACTGTTTGAATTTAGCAGGTTAGCATTCGTATTAGCAGTGCATATTAATGTTTTCTAACCCTAACCTAAACCTTATTCTAACCCTAACCCTAAAACCAGGTCTTAACCCTGAAACAGCCTGTTAAAAGTGGGTCAGAGAGTGAGGACCAGCCTAAATGTCCTCGCTTTCCTAAAATGTCCTCACTCTGTAGGTGGTAGGCTCAAAATGGTCCTCACAAAGATCTCTGTACACACACACACACACACACACACACACACACACACACACACTTGACTAACCCTAAACTTAAATCTAACCTAACCCCAACCCATACTTCTAAGATAGAAGTTATGATTACTGCATTTTATCTGAATGCACAAATGTCACTTTCCATTTCCTGTAATCATTCTGTCTCCAGGTTCAATCAGTCATTAATTTTGAGAAATTAATACAATTTTGTGTAATTGGCACTCAGTAGAGCCCATACCTCTACCAAGGCCCAACAGTCCCTTTAAATTCAATCAAGCTGCACCAAATTTCACACAAACACAGATATTAGTCATCTAAATGTTCCAGATTTTTGTTGTTGATATCAATGATTTATTCCATGAGAAATTGGAGAAAATGTTTTTAAAAATGCCCTTGCCCTATCTTGCATTGTTAAAGAAAGTGATAAAAACTTTGGCTTGATCTTCCAAAACAGTTTATGAATTCTGTCTTTTGTGGAAGGTTTTGTGTAAATCTTGCAGACAGACAAACAGACAGGGGTGAAAACATAACCTCCTTACAAGAGGCAATAAAAACAGTCACATTGTTCATATGTTCTTATTGAATTGAAATAGCATTTTCTGTCATTTGAAGGGCATTTGTATCGCAGTTTTTAAGATGATTAAGTTTTAAGTTTTATTCTAAGCTTAATCTCAACATGACTTTTTCTGAACACTTTTCGCTTTGAAACATTCACATTTCCTTTTCAGCTTCACAGAATCCAGCCTTTACAATCCACATGTAACAATGGATTGCATTCAATATGCAACTGTTAAGTTTTACCTAAAAAGGGGCAGAATAAATGGCATGACGCAGCTGACCTGCAACTCTTCGTCCCTGTCCCTCCTGAACACAACATATCCAGTCCAACATCACCTTTTTTTCTCTCTTGATTTCAGCTTTTGTGTCTTTAATGTAATTGTACTATTTTTCTTGTGCTCATGCTAAGAACTATTTATTGGGTTATGTTTGATGATTGGCCCTCAGTTTAATGTCGTTTTATATTCAGCCTTTTGCACTGAAATAACAATTTAACGGGGGCTTCAAAAGAAGACTTTCTTTTGAAGTGATTAAAGACCGTTTCAAATTGATTTCTTAAAAATTGTTCAGATGACCTTATGGTAGCCTCGACGATGCAGCCTGCTTGGAATATTCATTAGTTTAAAACCTTGACATGAGGCTGAAGTATCCGCTATCTTTATCGTGACTCATCCATTGGCCGGTCAGTTAGGACAAGTGGATGAAAAGAATTCCTATGATCAAGGATACCCGCTCGCGGCTTTATGGGAAACTATATTGTAGCCTGGAAACAAGTCGTTCTGGATGTGGTGGCTGGCCTGCCGGTGAAGTCTGGTTTTAGATCAAATTCTAGGCTGGGAGTCAAACTCTCTCAATCAAACTCTTTTTTCCCCAATGTTCCCACTAATGAACGTCACTAATTGATTGAAAACGCTGGTGGGAGGGGATGAGCAAGCAGGGTGTTATAGTGTGAGAGAGGGAAGAGGGATTTTGAACACAAACAGTGTCTGGACCCGGTCCAGACTGATGCAGGGGCCCACAATGGAGAGCCCTGAGTATTGTACACAGAGGAGACAATATAATGCAGGGGAGCAGACACATAAAGGGACAGTCAGCTCCGACCCTCTGAAGCTGCTCCCCTGCCGAGAGTGAAAACACTCTGTGGTTAATTACAATAATTCCCGTGGGTTGAATCATGGTGTGCATTTGTGGCCAATTATAGCGAGGATGCATGTAAAGTATAAATCCTTGTGACAGATTTCATGTGCATCACACTGGCCTTTTCTTCTTGTTGTCTTAAACTCACTATAAGCGAGGGAATAAATTTAATCCAAGCCACAAATCCATCACATCACATTCAACTACAGAGCACTGCATCTTTTTTTTTCGATGTTTCTTTGCAGCCAGACTAACCTGGGTATGCAAGCATTAAACTCATGTGTTGGGAAGACTGGGGTCAACATCCCCTTGGAAAAATCTAATATCGTCACTTGTATCTGCAAACACGTTCTCTCCATCACAATCCAATGCCTGTGACCAGCAGGTGAACAAAGATCAACCAGCAAATCAAAAGCTCTGCTTTGTTGCTTGGTTCTGTCTTCACCACCTTGGCCGCCTGACTCACACTCAACCCCACCGTCCATTTCTCTGCTAATAGAAAAACCTCAAGGTATCTGCACTGCTCCTCTCTGCCTGCGTGTTCACTGGGTGGAAAAGGCCACGTGCACCTGAAACAGAGTCAGAGCTTCCACTCAGGTCTATTGAGGCGTATTGAGATGGTGCTTGAACTGGGGTAGCGCTTGCGGTTGGCCAGTATGTTAGACGTGTGTCCAACTTGTCTGTCAGTATGAATTTTCCTACATGTTGTCTTTGTTATTCTTTCAAACAAAAAGGGACCATTTCTAAAATAAGCCACAAAAGGCAATAGCTGTGTGAGGTATAATATGTGTAGATTCAAAACAAAATCTATTACCGGATAACTGAGTCCAGCAGATGTGATACATAGATTGTCATATTACTGCGTTATTTAGAAACATTTTACAGGAAGGAATTACTATTACTTACTATTTCCACAAATACTTATTTTTTTGTATTATAGTTGGCTTTTCCATTTGCTTGGTGCAGCAGCTAAAGTATAGTGAATATATGATTAGTTTGTATCCACCAAACTGTTATAACGTTGATTTATAGGTTGTGTGTTCAAACAAGGTCGCATTCAGCAATCAACGGATTTTCAAGTTGGAGGTTATATTAACTAAGTGCCCTGCATCCATTTGACATAGCTGACAGCTGAGGAACAAAAGTAATAAAATGAGTAATGTAATAGATTACTCTAGCTCTTTAAGTAGGACAGTTAGTCAATCATAGCCTGAAACATGTAATAGAAATATGGCCTTGAGATAATGTGTGTTGTGATTTAGTGCTATACAAATAAAATTGAATTGCATTGTATTTTGTATTATGCATGCTGCTGGCACATTTAACATTATAAAAAACACAATCAGTGTTAGCTGCACAGCAACACTTGTTAATGACTAATGGAAACTTGGAGGAGGGTGTAATAGCATCCTTGTTGCACTTCAGATACTCCATGTTATTCGGATCTGAATAGAATGTGTTGCACACTGTAGGAGAAAAATGATCTACAACAGAGGACCTGCAGGTTGTTTTTATCGCCCTGGACACATGAGATGGAGATCAGTGGTTTTCCCATTTTAATAAAGGAACGACTGAGTTAGTGAAATCTGACGTTCACATATTGTGACCGCACTTTTATACCAGATGTGATGCAGCTTTACATCCTATACATGAACGCTCAGATTGAAATAAATTTCCCTCATCTTTATCTACGCCAAGGAGGTTATGTTCTCACCCCTCTGTTGGTTGATTGTATGTAAGCGAGATTATACAGAAACTACAAAATGGATTACTACAAAACTCAGTAGAAGGATGAGACGTAGGCCAAGGAAGAATCCACACACATTTTGGGGTGGGTCAGGATAAAAGGGCAGATCCAGGAATTTGTTCACCTTTGTTAGCCTTGTAAAACATGGCAGTATTCATCATTTTGACTTATTTCCCAGATAATAATTCATGAATTTCAATGGAAAACTTCGAAGGCCAGATTTGTGCATTTTGATGCAGCTTGATTGAATTCAAGGGAACTGTTGGTTCTTGGCAGACTATTGTGTCTACTGAGAGACATTACATCATGTTTTGGGTTTATATCTTATTCACTTTCAATTTTCAGTCCTTCTATGTCTTAGAAAATCAATTTATGTTTGATGGTTAGAAATCAACAGCAGTTCTCACTTATCAATGCAAGTGAGTCATGACATTGGACACACAACATTTATGATGTGTAGAAATGTCAGATTTATAAGATTGTTAATGTATGAACCAGAAGGCCTAGACACTATGAAAACATAAATCTGTGTGTGTGTTTGTGTGTCTGTGTGTGTGTGTGTGCCTGTGCCTGTGCCTCCTGCTATACCTGTCTTTGAGTTTAAATGCTTTTTCAGTGTCACCACCTTGACAATACGTTAAACAGACGTAATAGGGACAGAGGAGATTGAATATGGTGGCACACTATAGCGTCTTTAAGATTAACACAAATGTATTTACTCTGCCACATCAAGGTCGCACCTAATTTCACCGCCTTTACAGCTCCTAGAGTTTAGGAGGTCATTCACCAGCGGCCAGTTTAAATTGCCGGCAACTGTCATTGTGGGGTTGTCTGCTCTTTATTTGTCAGTTGCACACAGCCAAAGGGAATTGTGTGCAAAACAACACATGGATGCAGTGTAAGTTAGGGTGAAAGAAACTGCAACGACTGCCAGTGTGTTTCATTTTTCAATCGGAAAATATGACAGAAACTATAGAAGCAACTGAAAGTTGTAGTGAGGTCTATAGTGTTTTTAAATTTATGTTTTGTTCAGATTATAATAGTGAGGACCACGTGACTGGGATGCCTAAAAAATGGCTGCACTTCTGTCCTCTGGTGTGTGTGAAGTGACTGGTCGGTGGGGTACAAGGCTATAGCAGCCGCTGAAATGACAGGATAGCAAGCCTGCTGGATTTCACCTCATCCAGATGGAAGGTGGCAGCACACACACACACACACACACACACACACACACACACACACACACACACACACACACACACACACCACCCACCAATTTCAAAGTCCATGCCTTCATAATTAAACAAAACTCTGAGACGCTAATGAAGAAAACTGAAATTAAATCTTTTTAAAAAGACACAAATTCCTCGGGGTGAAGAAGGACTTTCAATATTCTTATGTTAGATTAGTTTAAATGGTTTCTATGGGTTTAAGGATGAGTTCTTATATAATGACTTGCCAAACCAAAGATTGGTTTGGTTTCTGAACCTCTGAACCAACATTCTCAAAGGATTTTTGGGCCATTTTCCACTTTGTTTGTCAAAATATTGTGTTTTCTTTTTCTTAAAGCAACCTCTGATCAGTGCATATTTTTTTTATTTAAATCTACTGTTAAATTGGACGGTGCAGAAAGCGCTCCAGCACATTTGTTTGACAGCTTTTGAATTATTCATAATATATGCTGGAACTGTGAATCGTTCAAATTAACTCCACATTGAGAAGAACAATCAAATGCTACACATTAATGCACATGAATTAATGACTCGATAATTCAACACTCAGGCAAATGTTTAGCTCTGAACTCTAATGTGTAGGCTACAGTTTGTCAATAATACTTCCACTGTCAATGAATTTGTTTTATAATATTTTATTTATATTCAATATATTTATACATTTTACAATTTACATCCCCACTTGGTTTGGTGGGTTTATTGTCAATAAAGACGTCACATTATTTTTAGTAGTAGTAGTAGTAGTAGTATTTCTATTGTTATTGTTATTATTGTTGTTATTATTATTATTATTGTTATATATATATATATAAAATATTGATACCTCAAACGGACGAAATGTATCGTCCGTCTGTATTTATCCTGTACGTTATCAGGGCTGAGTCACAGAGCGTGAACCAACGGCTCAGTAAATTATAGGTTAGCCTACTATTTTGATATAAATTACACAAATAATTGAATAATGACTAATTAAGACCAAAGAACGAAATGAAATGTTCGTACGGGCCTATACCACAACTTTACACAGAAGACGTGAAGGTTTAAAAATACTGAACATCTCATGATTCAATAAAAACACATAATTTCTTCTTATTTTTTAAATAGATTTATTAAAAAAACAACGAAGTATTGGACAAGAGTTAAATATTGTCCTCATCACAGACAATTATCACTTATAAACAAACGTATACAACACTTTTCCACTCAGATGTGAAATATCATACTTTACACGTCTTATAGCCTTTACTGCAATCAATACATTTTCTCTCTCTAGAAATAATTCCTTAAATAAACTGGCTGCTGCTGCTTTAAGAACAACATGCCTGCGCCATGAAAGTGCAAATTGAAGTACAGTGTGTTATTCAGCGAGGCGCAGGGAACACGAGATCTGCAAAGAAGTGAGGAAATCAGTTCGATTAGAATCATTGTTTGTGTCACTGATTTGTTGGAATGAGGTGCCCATTGCTGTTTTTAAAGTGCAACTAACAGTTAAGAGGGGAGTATGGGATATTTGTCATTATGTTTATTTGAGGGGAGGGGGTAGAAGTGGCTTTTCAAACTCATAGTTCCTTCCTCAGGGGGAGACATACAAAAAACACATCTGGTACATTTTTACACTGCAAAAATATATCTAACTTATAGGAAGTCACTCTCATATTCAGCCTTGATTTTTTTCTTTTAACCTGGATCATTGTTCTTGTTTGGTTTTAGAAGTGCCAGATTTATAAAAGTATATAAAAATGAAAACAGTTATGGTAATTTGCATTTAAAGCAAACGGAAATGTCTGCAACACCACTGTCCGAATTCTTCTTTTTAACTTGTTTTTAAAGCATTTTTGAAGTGCCCTTGAGCAAGATACCGAATATGTTTACCTTTTGCTGTAACTCATAACTAAATACATGCAAAGGGTAAAGTTACGCAAAGGAATACGCAAAGCAATGCGCAAAGTTTCAGGTCGAAATTATATGGGGTTTTTTTGTAAATTTGACAAGATGAAAAACAAAAAATATATATTTGGAGGCCACATGTCCACTATAATTAGATGTGGAGGTTTTGGGAGGATGTTGTAGCCTAATGTCAAAATGATTCGATACAAGACTAAATGACACCATTTCAAGACAACGGGCAGTCTCAGTCATTATTTTTGCTCGACTCCTGGTCGCTCTGGTCGTCAGTGAAGCACACGTCCACGTCACTGTCATTGTCGCTCTTCTGCTCCGCGTCCTCGAACAGGCCGCCGGGTTTGTCCTCCAGTTTCTTCACCGTCTGTCCGGGGTGCCTGGACTTGACGTGCCTCTCCAGGTCTCGCCTCCGCACCAGCACCTTGCCGCAGAAGTCGCACCTGTACGGGGTGTTTCCCTCCGCGTGCAGTCGGATGTGCTTGTTCAGGTTGCTCGGGTCTCCGAAGGGCCTGAAGCACACCTTGCACTTGAGCGGTTTGTAACCTGTGTGAGTTCTCATGTGGATTTTCAGCCCGTATTTTCTCGAGTACAGTTTGCCGCAGTACAGACACAGGTGTCCCTTTTTCGGTTTGCCAGAGCCGACGTTGCTGGAGGCTCCGGCCGGCATCGAGTCCAGCCGCGTCCGGTTCTTCTCCGCCGCGATTTCGGACAGCTGTTGAGTGTGCATGGCGATCTCCCGGTCGATGTTGGTGATGGAGCCCAGGTCTTGATTCAACGACGGCGCACCAAAGTAGGACATGGACTCCGGGTACTTGAGGAGGTTTCCGAAGTGGAATTTCAGAGGATAGTAAGGTGAACTGTACAGAAGCTCCCCGTTATAGACAGTGAAGGGCATCAATGGGATGTTACAGTCTCCACCATAAGTCTTAACGCCATCAAAGTGAGGGAGGGAGAACCGTTCAAAGTGGAGTCCAGGGGGCACCTGGGGGTAACGGGAGGGGGACAGGCCGGAGTGCATCCGGCTCTCCACGTGCTTAAAAGCCGAGGTCTCCTCCATGTGAGGCAGCAGCGGGAAAGCCCGGAGAGCGTTTGTGCATGGCACCAATGGGGATGTGGCGTCCATAATTGCAGGTGCGCATTTTGGAGGATGGCTGCCTCCTCCGTTTAGAGTCTCACCCGCATTCCGGATTGGTTTCATGTTACCGATGAGTTTGCTGAATCCCATACCACTCAGCTTCCCGTTGGGGTCCTCTCTGGAGGCGTCAGCGCCCGGGACTTTGGAGACGCCGGTCGGCTTGAAGGCAGAGCGCACACCCGGTTGGAAGCCCATGCTGCTGAGCACGGAGGATGTGGCGCCCAGGCTGAGCAGCTGCCCCTGGTTTCTGGCTGCGGTGACGCTCATGTCGAGGGCCCGGTCCTGCTCCTCGGTGCTGCTTTTCTTGGACAGTCCCGATTTGATTAGAAACGACGAGGAGGACACCGCCCGCCGGCCTGAGTCTGACATGGAGGAGTTGTTGTGACTGCTCCTCGGAGAGATGGAGGTGTTGGGGATATCTCCAGACTTTGGTGACCTGCTGAATGTCTCGGTGCCTCTTGCCTGTTCGCTGCTCACAAACCCCCGTCCGTTGCTCAGCGCGCAGTGGAAGTGGACGTGGGCCTTGAGTGTGTTCGGGTATTTGAATATTCTCCAGCAGTACCAGCAGATGTAACGCTCCTCACCTGTAGACAACAAGCATGGCATTAATGATGAGATGGACGCGGATCATGACCTGACACAACACAGCATGAAACAAGTTAATAAGCCTTCGGATGACATGTCAGTTATCAGTATATTTCCATATATATTTCCATACGTAATAACACCACGCCCGTGCGTAAAATGAGAATAACAGGTTTGGCAACCTGTAGAGACACGACCATACTGAATCTGTTTGAGCATGTTGTGTGTGGTACACAACATGATTAAATTGAGAGAAATATAATAGAAAATATTTTATTTACTTTTGCACCGAAGTGCATCGAGTGATGCATTGTCACATTTGTTCGATTTTCCTTGGGGAATTATTCTTTTGTATATTTCATATTTAATATAATAATTATTTTATATTCTTATCAGTTACTGTTGCACTTCAGCTGATCCTTAAAACTAGGCCTGATACGATGCGGCTCCTAAGATCTGGTGCCAAATGGTAATAGCGGGGAGCCATCTTAATGGCCCCCGGTCGATCACTCAGAGGTTAATACAGATGTAATGATTTTGTAATCCTCATACGGACCATTGTTTATGATCGCCATCAAAAGGGCAAACGCCCTGCCCAATCTGGCGCTCAGAACCCGATGCATTGAATGCGGGACTTTCCCCTCTCATGTGCTCTTTCCCGTGGAAGTGACAGCAGCTGTTGCTTGAAATCGCAAGTCTCCAGAAACAATGGGGCCGGCCCATCTGTTGACGCCTAATAATGGGAAGCGAGCGTATGTCCATGAGCGCACGGTGCGTCGGGCCGGAGAATCAGGCCAATATACACCCCACATAAAAGTTAGCATTCATTAGGCCACAATACCTTAACGCACCCACCTAATTCACCGTGAAGCACTTGTTCTCGAATTTATTTGCTTTTTGACTTCATGAATATTAATGGCGCGGTGGCATTTGTTAACCTATGTGTCTCTTGGCTGAAACGCCAGACTCCTCTTCCTCCTCCACGGTCGCTCAGACACGTCCATTTTTGCCTTTAATTGCTTTTTAAAAAACCCTGTTTCAAGCACATTATTTTTTAAACACATTTTCGTTTGCGTTATGCTTTAATTGTTTGCTCTTAATCATTCAGCAAGTAAAGACTCGATTCCTGCTCGAAATCTGAAACAGTCTTGACAGAATTAGTTAAAAGTATCCGTTGATAATAATTTCTATTAACGGATTAGATCCTGCTGAGCTGGTGTGTTTTGCTAAGATTAGACACTAATCCCCAAGCGCAAATAGCAAATCCCCCAAATCATCTTTGCAGCCCAAACAAATGGATTAACAGTCCAAACACAGGCTGAAGACAAAACTCAGCCAACAAGAAATCACTCGGAGAAAGAGGAGACCTAATAAATAATAGCTGCTGCGATTAGGCCTTATATTTGCACTTTATATTGTAGGCCATGTTGCCAGTAGCATTCATGAAATATAATGCACTCTGCAGAACTAATCATGTCTCCTCCTGTCTTCTGGTTAACGGAATGTGTTTCTTCCCAAATAAAGTCTATTAAAAATGAAAAATCATGCTGGAGGAAAAGGAGGAAAAATAAACATCCAATTGATTTTTATATCTGAGCGATAAGAACGGCCATTGTGGTTATTGGCAGATATTTAATTGTGCAGTGATGGAGCCTCAACATGTCGATGACACGGTCAGACCTGTAGCCTGTAGACATGACGGAAACAGACCCATTGAATTTAGTTGCTCTGAGTTATTATTATCATTATTATCATATATTATTATTATTAATACAAATACAATAATCTACCTTCGCTAAGATATACAAATTCAGAGTTCCGTAATATTGTCATAAATTTCCATTTTATTTCCTACAATGCAAAAGCCGCTTGGTAAAACTGGTCCTACGGCTTGAACAGTGTCATTTACCTTTCTCGTCGTGCGTGGGAGTGGCGGTGGTGGGGATGTCGTACCACTGGGCCAGAGCGTTGGAGTACCAAACACTGAGCTCCTCTCCTGCAGGGATTTCTCTCAGCACACGGTAGAAAATCTTTCAAAGAATAAATCGAAGAGGGTTAATTTCAAGTGTCTAAATAAATAGAAAAACAATAAGAATGATATTGAGAAACTCCAGCAGATTTATGTATGATGAGGGTAAAAAGTTCACCTGTCCACCAGGTAAATCCGACACAGCCTCCAGGTTTTGCTCTTGGCTGTTCCTGGCGGCGCGGATGAATCCGATCCAGTCTGGCACAGGACAGCTCGACTCATCCACGAACTCTCCTCGCACCAAGCGGACCTAGAAACGAGGCCGGGAAATGAAACGGATGAGAGCAAGGTTTGCAACTGACCACAGCAGAACAGGGGTGATGGGAAATATGAAAGGAAAAGTTCAACTTGTTCTGTTTTTATCTCAATCATTTATTTATTATTCCGCTAACGCATTACTTCAATTCATCTATTTCTTAAATCGCTGCGAATCTCTGCCTCGGATAATGTGGCTCTCTGAGGTACCTGGAGGTGCCGCGCGGCCACGCCTGACCAAAGGGCGCATAATGCGCCTCTTTATCCGCTCTGCTGATAATTTACTAAAGAGAATGACACACGGGCCTAATTGAGTTGATATGGGAAACGAATTTGAGGAGTGTCAGAGCGTTTCTAAACTGTTCAGGGACATTAAAGATCGAAGCGTGACATTTGACACAGAGATTGCACCTGATGATCGCCTGCAGCCCGGGGGCCACGCATTTAGACGCATCAATCACAAGCGCTGACAGCCTCAACAATAACAGGGCGCGGTTATAGCTGCGCGCATGGCAGGAAATTGTTTGTGTTTATTGTTTGTTTATGTGTAAAATAATGATAATAACTATGATAATGTGTCAGAAAGTTTGACTTGTTTTTTTATGGTCTTGTATCTAAAAATGTCAGGTCTGGAGACTTTTACTTTCTAAATATTATTTTGAAGACAATAACTCCAAATCCCACTGCGGCAACATGAACAACAATTTATTTGATTTTTACTTTTCATCCTTGTTGTTATTGTTTCTGTATTTTATTTCCCCAGCTGCAGGCAGCGGGGCCTCAGTGGCATCTTTCTGTGGCCGGATTACATTAACATTAAACGGCTCATCGGAATAACAGGCCCGCCAGGCAGTGAAATGTGAGGCGGCAGACCCGGGTCGCCCATTAGGCCGGTTAACTAGAAGCACAGACTGACAAGTCTGCCACTAATGGAGCTCAATTATTTCCAACATGACAGGCCAAAGCAATTAATAACCGAGGGCCCGATGGAGTTTGACAGTGCAGCTTTAAAAATCCCAAATTGTTTTAAATAATATTACTCAACAGGGAGTAAATAGGCCTACAGGGGGTTCTATTTTTTTGTCATCGATGGAGTATATTTTTGCAGATAAAAAGGTGAAAATAACAGAACATGCAATGGTTTAACAATAGTTAAAATTTTCTTTTCGAATAAAGTGTTTTGGAATAAATAAACTATTAATAAGAAAATGCGTAAGTTTGTATTTAATAATATGACAATGCAGCTCCTAATCAATTATATCATTTAAAAATATTTTAAAACAACACACATAAACTGGGCCACACAGTAAAAAAAACAAGCAGCACAAATATTGAGCAACTTGAAGGACTTCTTGAAAGTGTCAGTGTATCATTTGAACCTACCTTCTTCTTGGATCCAACTTCCTTACGATCCGACAAGTACTTCCCCAGTTTGAAGATGCCCGGTACCGGTCCTATCCGGAGCCCGGCCGGGATGCTGCAGTCCGCAAACACACTGACGGTGGAGGACGCCCGGGTGGCTTGCATGGCGTGGGGTGAGATCAGAACCATGAAGACTGATGGAGACCGAGTGTGAGTGGGAGAGCGCTGCAGGGAAGGAGAGAGGGAGAGGAGGAGGAGAGAGAGACAGAGGATGAGGACCGGTCGATATCCGTCCTCAAAGTGACACGGTGGCGTTATGCTGCCCGGCTTTTCTAGTGATGGTGCAAGCAAGGTACCCCCTCCAACACACCCGCCCCCCCAACACACACACACACACTCACCCCAACCTCTCCAGCTCCAGGATGCAAAGGGGGGCAGAGAGGTGATGCTGTGCTATGTTAGGTAGTTTGAGGGGGAGGTGGTCCAGAGTTTGACTGGATGGAGTGTGTGCGCATGTGTGTGCGTGTGTGTGAGTGTGAGAGAGTTGGGCTCTCCCTGCAGCTGTGAGGAGAGGGGAAACGGGCCGGCCCGGTCACATGGAGACTTTCCCTCACCCCGCCGCATAATGAATTGCTCCAAACCGGTCAAGAGACACAAAGGGCCAGGCGACCTTCCCATCCCCGAAATCCAATTTGTCAAGGGCAGAGAAAAGAGGGTGCACAATCAAAGGTCCAGAGCGACCATTAATCCTCAGCATGTGGCTTTGTCCTGCAGACAGTTCCGATATTTTCACTGACAAATCCACTGTATAATTTATCCATAAATCCTCACCCCTTCCCATTCCCTCCTTTCAAGGCAGGTTTTTGGAAATGAGTGGCTACTTTAAATCTACTTGGCTGGCATTCTTTGGGGTTTATATACTTCAAAGCGTCTTTATTCTCCCTCCTCTTTTTGTGTCCTTAGGTTGACAAAAGGCGCAGGAAAGTTTAGAGGACTTGTTAACTCCTATTGACTCTCGGCGTGTGCCGGGTTGCGATCAGGCAGGTACTGAAAAGGCAGAACCACCAGTAGGAAGAAGAAGGAAGAGAAAAAAAACAACTAGAAATAACCAGCACCATCTTCCCAACGCGCGCGCGCACACACACACACACTTGTGGTTTTCGTGTCTCGTCCTCCTAATTCAACACATGTTCATTCTGTTGTTTCATTGAAGGAAAAGGGGAAATATTAATACAAATCATAAATCCATTATGATATTTTTGTTTTAATAATAGGTTATTTTACCCTAAGGTGGTAGATCATTTTAGTAACAAATGTAATTAAAATTATAATTTTAAATATTTTCTTAAAAGATGTTTTCCCATTAAAATGAATGACCAAGAAAATTCGCAACGCTAGAAAAATAGGACGCGTTTCCCCTTATCGCAGTGAATATCATATATATTATTAAAATGAAAATGTTAAAATAATTGGTGATATTAGACACATGTAAAACTGTTATTACATCACAGAGACATAAATACAGGAATATCAGGAATACATATTGACTGACTTGAGTGTCTTGATTGATTGATTGATTTTGTAATAAAAACGTATAAAATACATTGTGTCCTGTATAAAATATCGTATCACCTAAGATTTGTATGTGTGTTTGTAATTTTGGGAAGGTTTCTCTGAAGAAAACTTTATTCCTTCAGTTAATCTGAAAAAATCTGAAAATATGTCGATATGTTTTCAACGTGCTAAGAAAACAACAAAATAATATATAAAATACATAACCTCAGAGCACTCAAATTATACAATAGATATACATTTTCACATCCAGACTATCAGGCCTTATATGTCATGGCATATAATATAATAAAAAAAATCTTTCACGGACTGATTGACTTGCTGGTTGAATATTGAGAATATTGAGTATCTGGTTGGAGGGAAGTGGAGCCTTCAGCCTTTATATGTGCAGCAGGTTATTGAAAGTTGCTGGGGTCTGAACAGAGAGGAAGAACAAGAACATGTGGGCGATCAGTTCAGACCATGTTAACCTCTGACCTAATGTCCTCACACGAAAATATGGACAGGCTGTACCTGCATGCGGATCAGATTTATTTATTTAAAGAATGCATCAAACAGACGAGACACTAAATCACAATCTACAGCTGCGTTAACTAAGAGCATCTGAACGGTTCAGGTGATCCATGAATCTCTCGGCTCCCCACGCTCCTCCACAGTCAAAGAGCCTGAGCGACACGCGAACAATCTCATCAATAGGCGCAAGGTTTGCACCCGGCTGTGCGGAGCGGTTATTTATTAACGCCTCGGCATTTGCGGCTGGTTCCCATCCACCCCTGCGCTGCTTTAAGAAACACTTCTCCACAGTGAAATTCATTATTCTCCGGAGTCGAAGGCGAAGACGTTTCCTTTCTGTTCGCGGAGGAGTCGCTGGGGGTGAGTCCCATCTCTCCCCCTCCGCCGCCTCCTCCCCGATCCACTGTGCGTAAAGTCAAAAGACGGTGTCAGAGTGAAAGCAGTGTTGGAAGCAAATGGGATGGAAAATTAAATGAAATTAAATGGCTTGACCGGCGGTATTGTCCCTCCTCCCTGCTAAAAGGAGGAAAGACATTAATTACATGGTCGGATCTTTGCTCTTGGACAATATTGCGGAGTCAATCAACACGAATTCTGCAAGTGCGCTTCTCTTAAATGAACTCCGCGTCTCTTAATGAACTTAAATAACGACCTGAGAAGAATCGCATGCGGAGAGAGGAGGGAGACGTTTTTATGGGCGGCTCTGCCTGACTCTTGCCAGCCTTTTCTTTTCTTTTCCTTTTCTTTTTTTAGGGGAGGGGGGGGATTTCAACTGTCTAAACGGTGGGGCTCTGATTTAACTGGTTGGCCATTAATGAGCCATGAATATAGAGGAACAACCTGTCTGCAAAGCAACGCGGTAAATACAGAGAGCAATGCCCCACCAGGGATCACCATTCATGCGCCCTGACTATACCTCAGGGGTGCCAAGGGTTCACCACCACCTCTCCTGGACTGGTTTCAATGGCCCCTCCATTTAGGACCCCTCCGAGCTCCGAAGAAAACACATTTTTTATGTCGACCCATAAACTTTGTTTGGCTCTATTCAAGAGAAGCCGCGAAATCATTGTCCCACTTAGCAATGTGGCCTATTTCTCACACATTCCCACGTCTCAGAAATGGCCGTGTGTTTGTCTGCATCCATCTATTTCTCCACATGTGTAAGCCCACACCTTACTCGCCTCTCACACTCATTTGGTCACACTTTCCTTCAATTCATAAAGAAGGAGAGAAAAGAAGAAGAAGAGCTAAATCTTCGTTTTTTTCCTGGGCAGCCTGAACTCTATCCTGCCAAAGAACTTGACTTTATTATAAGATATGAGAGAGAAACAGAAGGAAATAAATATTCAGACTGATGCGCTTATATTCATTTTCTTCATCTCCTTTTCTGTATTTAAACCCGGCCTGGTCAGTATCGGAGGTGTCTCATACTCTCTGAGAAACCTCGGGAAAGACGCAGGCTGCACCGAGGCCTGACCAGCTGCTTTTGTGCGGGTGGGACATTTGCGACGCGTTTGAATAGTAATGATGCTTGTATGGGACTCCCACCAGATGACATGATTGGGATTTTAACCCAGACTAATATTCAAAATCGCATTAGTGAGGAGCCGAATAAACGGCACCTGATTCAACGCTGTTCATGCGTGATTTCATTCAAAATGCCTCCCCTCTCTCTATCTCTCTCTCCTCCCCTCTTCAGAAAGGGGCTGCACCATGTCGGTATTCAAAGTCTCTGAAGTTTTGCGCCCAGCTTTTTTATTTTCTTTCTCCGGGCCACATTTCCCTGACTTAAAGTCACTTTGTCTCGCATGAGCAGACGCGGATAAAGGCGCGCCGAGTTGCGTGAATTGATATGTTTCGGTGTACCTTATAAATTCATACCTTTTCTCACTCGAGCGCCTCAGAAAGAAAGTGTCACTCAGGCCAATTCTCTCTGCTGCGGAGCGCATTTAGCAGCGGATCCATTTGAGGAGTTCATTCCTAGGCAAATGTATGCAGGCAGGGCCGCGCATGAATAGAGCAGCGTGTCAGCCGACCCTAATTGGGATTTAGCCACCCCAAAGCATGTGCACAAAGTGACAGAGGCGCAGAGTTTCAAAGAGAGTCCCAACTTTTGCCCTCCGTGGTGAATATGGGCAGCTCTTTCCCTCGGCTCCGAGTAAAACACCATTTTTCTTGCAGGATGAAGGTTAGTGACCCACTTGGCTGCGCGGTGTGTTCCTGCAAACTGAGAGTGTGAGGAAAACAAGTAAGATGGCAAAGAGCATGTTTGAAGACATGAAGGACTAACCTTGACTGGCCCGTATGTTTGAATAAGGTCAAACAACATCTAAAGTGAAGTCATGGTTATTTTCTTTTGTAGTACTTTTCGCATGGATTTTCTTTTAAATAATATCATTTAATCATTTAAATGGAGTTTTGTCATTTTCTCTGACCATTTCACAGAAAATAATAATAATAAAAATAAAAATAATACTGATAGCAATACTGATACTACTAATATAATATAATATTTAGCGTATTATTTAAAATAAAAATTACATACCATTTGATTAATTGAAAATGTAATTTTGAGGGTAGGATTTAGCCAAATCACTGCTTGTGTCTACAATTTATTTATTTATTTATTTTATTGACCACGCTCTACACTCGTCTTTTCCTCTGGTGCATCCGTTCTTTTCCACTCCGAGTACGAAGCACCATGGAGAGCTCCATATCGTATTAAAACACACACACACACACACACACACACACACACACACACACACACACACACACACACACACACACACACACACACACACACACACACACACACACACACACACACACACACACACACACGCACACACACACACACACACGCACATGCCGACACACTCCCTCTTGCCTGCGTAATTCTATTCAAAATCTATTCCGTTCCTTCACGTCTGCATCTATTTCCCTGAACTGAAACCTATATATACGTATACGTGTACATAGGCTGATTTATGATATATGTAGCTGTACCCATGTTTCGGGTTGGATGCACATTATTAATTTGCTGTAACAAAATGTGATCTAATGATACGAGCGTCTCGCGGCTCCTCATTATTTCTCCGATTGACAGTCTCGGGTTCAGACTAATTGTCTCCCGCGTGTTCGGGTGGGATGAGCTTGTGGAAGTGATGTCCGGGAGAAATATTGATTATTATATTATAGTGTTAAAGAAATTATTCATCATGTGGTGATGTGGCTAGAAGATGCTGGTGGCTCCATGGAACGATGTGAGCTTATTTATAACCCTTTCTTATAGTTTTATCATTTACTTATTTAACTATGTTGAATTACAAGTTTGGATGAATTAAAAATAACAAATTCTTTATATTTAGGATTTTAATGGCAATTGAAAACAGTTATTCTCGGTGGGAAATACAATACATTTTGATGCACATATTGTACATAGAGATAGATTGATGCTATTTATCGATCCCAATCTGGGATGGGCTGTTACAGCAGCAAGGTATCCGGCACACAGCACACTATACAAAATATAAAAATAGAACAATACTAAAACTATGCAAAATATAGAATGTTCTAACAGAGTTAAATCAGCACATTCAATTGTTTGTTAATAATATTGCTTCAGTGAAACAAGAAACAATAAAATGTATAAAAAAGTGTACATTAAAAGTGTTTTTTTATTACTTAGAACATTTCCATCTTCATTAAAAGAACAGCCCTTTGAGGTCCCACTATATTTAATGTAGAGGCTTTTCAATAAGGTCATTAAGAATTATATTTGTTGATTTTAATGTGAGTCACTTGTGTTCCATTGTAACAATATTGCTATTTCTGCCAGATTTCAATTGGCCATCTTACTCTTCTTATATCCTTGTTGTGTTTTTGTTGGATTGGTGTGTTGCATGTTTCTGCTCTCAGCCCTTGAGCAGGACACTGAGAGTGTTTGGCATCTGCTGGCCAGATCCAGTCGCTCCCAATCAGCAGCGGGAGGAAAAGGTGTGGATGTGGATGGAATGAGGACAGAAAACGGCTGTGCTCCGTCAGTCCGCTGCAGAGCAGAATTTGACTGATGGATTCCTCAGGCCTCCAGAAAGTGTCAGGGCAACCGCCTTGACCCTCAGGTGACTCTGTCTCTCTCTATGTTTGCGTTTGCTTATTTCTTTTTTCCACTCTTCCTCCGTCCAAGCCAAAGCTTTGAACAACAGCATCATTTTTCTCTGCTGAGCAAAACTATATTTTTGCATTTCATGTAATTATAGTTTTGGATTAAATGTAGTGTCCTTAAAGGGCACCTCAGCGAAAAACCTAAAAGAGACATCAAATAAAAGAAAGACAAGGTAATTGAATGCTGATAGCTTTATTTGCAGTGGGAAGAAAACAGAGGGAGTGTGAGGCACACAAAAGTTTAGAGAGCATGTTGAGTGTTCTTAGGCATATTCAAACTCTGTAAGGGGAAGGTTTAACTTTGTAGCAAAGGGTCATTCATGGTCTTCTTGTCCAGGGCAAAGGTCGTAGGTCAGTGCCCAGACATGGCGTTTGGTCAGTGCAAAGCTCAGAGGGGCGTGGAGGTTTAAGGGTGAAAGGAGGTCACTTGGGAATTTGGCTTGCTCACTCTTCGTCAGATTCATCGGCTGCACCGGTGATGGTGTATGTTTGTTCCTGGCGGTCCGTCTCCATCACGTCACCCTCTTTTTTCACCGTTCTGTCCGGGAGGAAAGAACAAAGAGAGGGTTAGACATCTAGGCAGGTGGATGCTGGTCCTAACCCTGTCATGAAGTAGGTTAAGATTCTTGAAGTTGTTGCTTCTTAATCTGGGTTTAAATGCTACGATATGCAGAGGCCCTGTTTAGGAGAACATAGATGACACCTGGTACCTTTACCTAATGAGCACTGTCCTTCTCTCCGTCAGCTCCACAGCCTGATCTGCATAGGCTTCAATGTTGCCGTCATATGCATCTGATCCATATCCCAGCCCGGGTCCGCTGGTTTCACCCCCCCCTCCACCACTCTTCCCCTTCCCACCAATGCCTGACAATGCAACATCCCCACCCACACCCTCAGTTCCTGCACCAGTTCCATTACCCCTCCCTTCGCCTCCACTGAACCCCATGCCACCAGAACCTGCAGAGCCGCTACCTGGACCAATTCCAACACCACCCATGCTGCTGTCACCCTTGCCCCCGGCGCTGAAGTTTCCAGTTCCCGCACCTCCAGGTCCAGTACCATGCCCTGCAACACCAGAGCCACCACCAACACCAGCACTTCCAGCACCCAGCCCACCAGTGCCAACACTACTCATTCCTCCTGCACCCACTCCTCCACTTCCTCCACCTGCACCCCCAGCTCCCAATCCATGACCACCAATCATGTCTGCCCCACCTGCCCTACCTCCAGTGCTCATTCTTCCACCTATACCCCCAGCAGAACTGCCTGAACCTGCACCCATGCCTCTTGCACCCATGCCCCCACCCATTCCTCCTACACTCCCCATGCCTCCTGCACTCGCACCACCACCTGCTCCGCCCATGCTCCCTCTACCAAAGCTCACCCCAGCACCAATAGCGGTCGTGGAACAGGTGGTCAGGGACAGCGTTTGCATCATGCCAGCCAGCCGCAGGTCCTCTCCCTCAATCAATTTTCTGCAAAGAAAATACAAACGATGACAAAATTCAGACTAAGATGAAATCAAATTTTTAGTCAATTTTTAGGTTGTTATTCCTTTACCTGTAAGTTGTTATCTCAATCTCCAGAGCCATCTTGATGTTCAGGAGGTCTTGGTAATCACGCAGGTGCAGTGCAATCTTCTCCTTTGTGGTTTTCAGCTCCAGCTTCAGGGACTCAATCCGAGCCTATTAACAAAGCCATGCAATTACCTGAACCATTGTTGTGGCTTTGTGTCTGCATTCATGAAAGTGAAGGTTTGTGTTCATGACTGACTCAGGTGTGACGAGGTGCGCACCCTGCACCTGAGTCTACACTTACGTGCAGGTCTTCCTGTTCCTTCCTGTACGTTTCCTGAAATTCTCTGATCTGAGCCTCAAGAGCTTCATTCCTGGTCCTCAGGTCATCCAAGTCACGTTCTTTGTTTTGGATCTGGAGATAGTTTAGCATGGTTTTGTTTATTATAGCCATTCATTATTGATTCTCAATGAATATTTATATATCAATTTTCACTTTTGACACCCACATCCTTTTTGGCACCAGCCACTTCTTCTCTAAAGCTTCGAACCCTATCCACATGTCCCGTTGTCTTCTTTGTTAGATCTTCAAACTTGTTTTTATACCATGAATCCATGTCCTAGAAATGAAAGGGGAAATAATTCCATAAATTAACATAGAATAGAGGATTTCACTGCATACTCCAGTGCTAAAGTGTAATTATTTACCTGGAGATTTTTGGCTGCAATGTCGTCATACTGGGTTTGGATTTGTTTCAAAGCAGCTGCCAGGTCAGGGAGTGTGAACGCACTCTCAGCTGCAGCGTGAGCTGAATAGATCTGTTTCATGAGCTCCTCAATTTCCTGGGGAAAAAAATGTTATCATCAAAATGAAATGTAAACTAAGTACTCAAACTAAATATGTAAATCTTACATGAAGATGTTATGCACCTGTTGCTGAACACGTTTTAGGAATTCAATTTCAACTTCCAGTTGCTCCAGCTTCTTCTCCAAGGCAATGCGTGAGGAGGTGGCTTTGTCCACATCCTAAAGAAGGCACACCATTATTACTACAACTTTAAATGAATATGGTAAATACTGTATTATTCCCTAATTAAATGGAACCTACTGGACGGAAGGTTTCAATGTCTAACTCAGCTTTCTTCCTCAGCTCCACTGCCTCCTCGTATTTGATTTTGATTGACTCTAGTTGAGCAGCTGTGAACTCCTTCGCCGCCAAGGAAACGTCCTGAAAACCAAAATGCCATAAGTAATTTGCTCGTCCATGAGATCTGAAGGTGTGTGCATGGCTGTGTGAAAAATGCAGATCAGCCTCTTTTGCATTTCATGTCTTCAAACCTGACCGTGTGTGTGTGTGCGTGTGTGTGTGCGTGTGTGTGTGTGTGTGTGTGTGACAGACAGATGTACTCCATGACACCGTAACATGCTGAGGCACATCTCTATTTGCCTTCCAGAAATAAGCCTGTTACCAGGTAAGGAACCTTGAAAACACCAAGTTGACGTCTTGTATCATTGCTTGGATAGGTCTTATGCAGATTAGTGAGGTGTAAAGCTCGCCAGAAGCAAAGAATTCAGTCTTTCTGCTCTTGAGCATCATACAAAAAAGAGAGAAAGAAAAGAAACAGAAGCAATGCGCAGCTTGGATAATCTTGTCTCACCCGCTGAACTCTCATCTGCTCAGCGATCTTTTTCAGCTCCTTCAGCTGTTCCTCATACAGGAGGCGCAGACCTGTGGGCCTCTCAAAGCGGTTGTGGTAGGCCTCGATCTCTGCCTCCAGTAGCAGGTTCTGCTGCTCCAGGGATCGAACCTAAAAGTGCAGGAAAACCTCAGCTCAGATATTTCAAGTATGCCAAAACTAGATGCTGTAATATGTATTCCTGTCTATGTGCTCACACAGGTGAGAATAATGTGCCCCCATTTTCCAGAAATTTTTTTTTTTTGCCAGTCCTGACAAAAAAAATCTATCTGCCCTGATGGAAACAAATAGTGAGTGTAGCATGAATGCTTTTACCTTGTCAATGTATACAGCCAGTCGATCATTGAGGACGATCATCTCATGTCTCTCACTTTTGCGTGTGCTGAGGAATTCCTGGTTCTCAGCTGCAGCCACATCTAGGTCCATGGCAGGCTCTCCGTTAGGCCCAATACACACCATGGCCCCTGCACTCACACTGTCAACACATACCAATACACATTTACTGCAAAGCCACGGAACTCTCCTTTAAAGGAGGGGAAATGGCTTGAGAGGGCACTTGAGGAAGTGGAACTTTCACAAATGCTTTTTTTTGCAACAAGCTCACCTTAGAAAATAATAAGCTAAGTGTACAGCCTGCTCACAAACCTTAGTCCATAGGGGACTGCTCTGACTCAGCTTACCCTGCTCCAACCATGCGAGACCTGCGTGCAGCCGAGACGTTCCTTCTTCCCACTGACTCCACACGCATGCTGCCAGCCCCGGCTCTGCAGGAGTAGCCGGCGGAGGCATGACGGGCCTCTCTCCTCGTGGGGGATGGGCTGGACACCCTGACCTGATGGGAAAAGCTGCTGATGTCCTCAAAGTGACGGCGGTAGGACGACATTCTCTCCGGGCTGCGGCTCATGATGGCGGCAGGGACTGTGTTTCCTCCGAAAGAGATACCTACTCAGGCAGGCAACTATCTGTGGTTTACTGCTCTTCACTGCTGCTCCAGCTTCCTGATTTGCACTCTGGTCGTCAGCCCGTTGTGAGGTTTTATAACTCCTACTGCTTCTCATCCCCCTTCCCTGTCAGAGACAGCCCATTGCATGAGCCAACACCTGTGGAATCTCGAACCTCTGCACCAATGCAGGCTTGACCTGCAGCTCAGATATCTGTCAGCAGCTTGTGAGGAGCAGATCTGGGCTGTGACAGTGGCTGATGGCATCAGTGGAGGGTTCACCTATTAGTCTCTCTGCAATATACAGACAATATATCAGTCTAAGTCTTATCACAGCCAGTAACGGTTTTGCCAGGATTATGGTACATGCACCACATCAGTGTCCATAACAGCACTGGGCAGCAGGCAGGCAGGCAGGAAGGGTCTGTTCAGTCATGGCAGCCAGTAGGTGCAGCACTGATGTGATCTGCTCTGATGGGACGAGGGACTTTAATTGAACGCTGAGCAGAGGCTGGAGGGTGACCTGATGAGGCTGCGGCTGCTGCAGAGGAACAAAGGGCGCTGGCGAGATTTGACATAAATTAGTACTTATTAGTCCGGTCTGTTTTCAACATATTAAAACTGGAGTATGCAGGGGAAAAAAATTGGAATCAACCGCTTCTGAGGGAAAATATGGAGGCCGGGAAAAAAAGGAGGAGGGGCGGCTGTAGTCTGGAGTTTACGGTTGACATGGCACAGTGATATGAGGGGAGAAAACAGTGGTCTTCATTGACACCTACAGGGTCACTTGGTCGAGGGTCAGTAAACACTGTCACTGTCCTTAAAGTTTACTGTAAACATTAACCTTCACAGAAAACCTAACTTTCAAGCTTCTCACAAAGAAAAAAAAACAGAATGACCAAAATAAAGAATAAATCCATCTTTAAGCCAGATGATAAATCATCAAATTCAACTTCTAAAAGGCTTTTTCAAATGCATTGACTTGATGGATTATGTGAACATCTGTTCTTTCCACTGACCTCAGATCTGGCAGCAGTGTGGGACTTTCTTTGGGAAGAAGAGGAAAATTTCATTCATGAACAATCTGTCTCCACTAAATCTTTTCATGTAGCGAACAAATAACATCACTCATCACTTCAGAATGTCACAGTATTTGTTATGTCTCATCTCACATGTCAGCATGACTTCGACATTTCGTTTTACTTAACCTCTGTAAATACAGAAAGCAAACAAGGAAACGCTTATTATTTGTAATACATATATGTTATATAATATACAGTAGACTATGCTATATAGTGATGTTATTTATTTTTTAAGTCAATTAGAGATAGTGCTGGAAATGTAAATGTAATTGGACTGAATTTATATAGCACATTTCCAGTACAAGTTGCATTCACACACACATTCATACAGCGCTTCTACACAGATCACTTTTTCTATCACACACTATTGGGGTTCAGTATATTGCCCAAGGACACTTCGGAATGCAGACTAGATGAGCTGGGGATCAAACCACCAACCTTCTGCTGAGTGGACAACCCTCTCTACCTCCTGCGTCTCAGCCATCCAATTATAGAGCATATGAAAATTCGATGCATTTAACCTGGTTTTATAGCTGGGATCTCACCCCAAACAGAATTAATAATTTTTCATAGCTTCTGATTTGCAAAACAAATCATCAGATCATGTTTGCTTGTCATTCTGCCAAAATAATAAAAAGGTCATCAAGTATACGGTGATAAAACTATGTAAAGAATATCGTACAGACATGATGCATTTTTTCAAGTCATTATTGTATTTGAGGTCAGTCTTCCATCTAAGATCAGTGATGCGCTTAGATATTTTATAAATGTTACCTAATCCGATGATGAGATATTTTATTTCAGTTCTGTTTGGACTCTCAGTTCAGTATTTGTGTGTGTGTGTGTGTGTGTGTGTGTGTGTGGTCTGCATTCTTCCCAGTTGAAAACAAACACATTCATTATCATGGATGACGAAGGAACCTGTTAATGTTCCATAGAGAGTCGGTGGCAAATTCATACTGAGAAAGCATGGGTATTAGACATAACCCTTCAATACAGTAGATCATCATGTTCCCAGCAGCTGTCACCTCAGCAGGCCTGTGGATATTTATATCCCAAATCATTTTTGAAAGACTTGGTACATGGCATACATGCGGATTCAGGAATACAAGGTGTATTTTTATACTACAGAGTTAACAAGCATAGAGAAAAACAAACTAGAAGGGCACTCAGAAAGCACATACCTATGCCAAAGCCCAACAGGCCCCTTGTTAAACCATACATTTTTGTCATCAATATTAATGAATTATTCTCTGAGAAATCAATGGAAATGTTGGAAAACACCTAATCTAAAGGTGTTAAAGAAAGTTAAAAATAAATCCTGGAACCGCCCCCTGATCCTGCATTCACACCAAAATTGAATGGCTTCTTCCCTGAGCCATTCTGTATCCTTCCAACAAGTTTTGTGATAATATATCCAGTAGTTTTTGTGCATTCTTGCTTACACACAAACAAACGAACAGGGATGAAAACATAACCTCCATGGTGGAGCTAATGACAAAAGTCTGGAAGGAAACAAAGGAGAAGAGAAAACACATGGAAAATAAATCCTCATTCATCACAGAATCACATAGTCGCAGCAAAATGCATGATCATTTAGGCTCATCTTCACTTTTAGTATAAACCCAGAATAGATCCCAGGGGAGATACCCCCTCTCCCTAAACACCACTTATTCTAATCAGCATACATTTATAAGATACTTGAACTAGTTGTGGAGCCTTTGTTGTCTTCTGCTGTCCTAAAATAATTCAACAAACCAGTATTATAACAACCAAACAACTGTATTATATAAATGCACTTTATTCGAATATGGGTCCCTCAGCAAACACAACTTTAGACTCAATTGGATTTCTGGACCAAATCAACAACTTACATTTTCTAAAACTTTGCAGTTTCATTTGAATGTAGAAATGATTCTATTTCCAACAAATATCAGTGTTTAAAACTTCCATCGCTTTTTTTTTTCACAAAATCAAAAATGTGAATTTTATTCACAAACAAAAGAAAATCACACAATAAATATCAATTTTAATCAAAACTATAACTTTATTTCTTGAATGATGTTGGCAACAACTGCACAAACTGTTGAGCAATACACTATTATATATTTACAATGCATCACATTGAAAACTGTTCAAAATATGTTATGGGAGGCTCATTAACCCACAATCATACACAGGTAAGTAGTCATTTGCATAGCTAGTCTGTAAAATAAAATAAAATGTTTTATATCGTCCGATTATAGTTGTGCTGATTATTACAGTCACAGACAAGAGGAGACAAGAGGGACTGAATGAATGTGCAGCTCTGCTACGAAGAAAGATTTTACCAATAATAAATAAAGTATCAGTCATCATGTGGTGGTCAGTGTTGATATTGTGTTGCTGGCTATAAACAAATTGATGTACGGACACTGAGAAGTGTAAAAATATGTTTAAACTGTAGCAGGTCAGAGGAAGTCAGCTGAGTAGGCAGTCCTTCATATGTGGCCACATGCGTCCCACACCACCTCCAGTAAGCAGATCTCAGGATGCATTGAGGACGCATTAGGGTGTGTTCACACCTGTACTTAGCGCTGACCAATTGTGATTGGATCACTCTGGATATGTTTGTGCAGGAGTGGAAAGGGTGTGCAAGTATTCTATGGTGAAACATATTTACAAGAAACTTCAAGTCAACACTTTTGAAATGGATCGATTGCTGATGTTTGCTGAGTCCTCTGGATTCACCCATGAGGAGAACAACTTACATCTCAGGCTCTTAAATTAACAAGAACGTGAATGAACCTTGGAAAAATCTCCAGTTTGATGTCAGATACATAAAAAACAGATTCATATGTTTTATGTCTTCTTTTAACCCTGGATCAGTTGTGATGCTCATTCGTCGCCCAGTCTTTCCATCCACCCGGGTAATGATAAATGCTGAAAAGGAGAAAACGAAAAAAGGAAGGAATTAGAATGAACTGTTGCTTGAAAAAATGTGTCGAAAATAAAACTGAATTTGTGTTTGACCTTATCTTACACACAAAATATATCACACTGCATTTCGCAATTTTAGTGTATCTTCTTCTCTACTTGTTAGTAGAGATGTGGCAGCACGGTGGGTTGGCATTGAGCAACAACAGGGAAATAACCTCAAGCTGCTGTCTCAAGAATTTAAAAGTCAGTCAGTAAGGGAAAAAGTCCACCAAAGTCAGCCATAAAAGTGTACTGCTACTCTAACCTTTATCCAGACCCACACTTACTGTACATCGCTACAATAATTCAATAATTGTTGGACTTTGTGTTGAGGTGAGAATGTTTCTGACAAACATATGTCAAGGAGAAATGTCTCACTCTTTGTATCCCAGCGACGCAGCTTCCTTGACTGCCTTCTCACTCCGAATCCCTGCCAGACAGGTGAACACGATGTTGTCCGTCTGCTCGGGCATTTCACCACCATACTTTTCTCTGAAATCTTCCGGACCAAGCTGGAGGGCAGTGTTCACCTGTCCCACTGCGATGACAAAGAGGCACAGACAGGTCAGAGTGGTCCAGATGTGCTGTTAGGGTTTGATGGTACTGTTATAGTAGAAGAGCCAAAGCAGTGTATCTACACTTATCAGAATATAACATATTCAATATCTACCTACTAATTCTTAAATTGTCTGTCCTTCTGTCTATCGGTCTGTTTGACTGTATGTGGAACTCATATCTTGCAAACTTCAGCGAAGTTAGATCTGAAGATTGTATCGATTGCGTCAATAGTTCTATATAGCTGACATGTAATGAATGAAAAAATAGCACCAGTTAAGTAAATCATTAAACTTAAAAGACCAACACGTGAACAGTAATAAAGCAAATTCTGTTTCATTTCATGAAATACATTGACTATAAAATGATTACAGATAAACCAGGTAGGATTAGAACAGTAACTAGTTATTTTAATTTGACACTGAATGTAAAATGCAGGGAATTTTGCATTTTAATAAACATGCTGCAATAAAGGCCATTGTCTGTTACAGACCTGTAGAGGTTAATCAATGCATTATGAGACCTACTTTATGAATAAGGACCCTCCCAGATGTGATCATGACCTGCAGACAACATAAACCATTGGATAAACCAATTCTACAACAACTATTAGTGTAATTTAGTTGGATCAACACTCACGGGGGATGTTAATGGCCCCGGGGATGAAGCCGTACTCTCTGAGCTCCCAGGTCTCCCTGACATCTATAACCACAGCTTTTTTGCTGGCCAGGAGCTGCTTCAGCTGCTCGTAGGTCACATCTGTGCTAGGTGGCGCTGAAGTGAACCCCCTGCACAGAAGCAACTCTGTGTCTGAAAACAAAACAAGCAAAACATGTGACATGTATGCAAATATGTATAGGATAAGATTAGAAGAGTTACAGCAGCAAATAAGACAGTCAGAAAATAGACATCAGTAAAAGTAATAAATAGGTAAAAATGCAATATAAACGCTAGGAAATATAACCAGTACTAACAGTTACAGTGTTAACAGTATACAGTGTACACAGAATATATGCAGTGAAACAGGATTGCACATTAGCCATTGACTTGCATGGATAGAGACGAGTGTTGTTATTGTTGTGATGTGAAACATTATGAAACCTGATAGTGAGCAGACACTCATGTGGACGGTGGACAAGCTGACAAATGAACACAGTTCTAAATGTGAAACTCACTTCTGCAGCCGGGGGGAGTGTGATCGATGCCGGACACAGAGCTCCTTCCTCCCGGCACAGAAGCACCGGGCTGGACGCTCCTCCGCCACAGCAGCCGAGGGACCACTCCCGTGAACCTCCAGCACCGTGTGAGAGCCATGTGTGGTGACTTTAGCCTCTATACCTGCACAGAATCAACATGGAGCCCCAGCGTCACTATGGAGCTGAGTGGCAGAGTCACACTGGTCAGGTTCACCCTCAAACTGGTGACCTGCGCCTGCGCTACAGTACGGATCACCGAAAGGACCAAAATAGTGTGGAGCTCGACTGTGAGCCAAAATGAAACCCAGTCATTCACCCAACGCTCCAGAGGTCAGAGCATCATCAGCATAAATAAACAGCACGAGCTCAAAGCTGTTCATGTTAATGTGGCTCAGGGTTATTAAATACATTGTATCTGATGCCTTCCAGGTCGTGGGAAAAGAAGTGATGTGTGAAGTGTTTTTCACATACTTCATCTCTTTTGTGGCTAATATCCTCACTCAACAACTTTATAGCATTATATAGAAAATCCCTATATAAATACAGTTTATTAATATTATTATCATTATTATTACATAAACTATGTCCACATCTCATCAGATTAATTTGAGAGAGTGATTCATGCTGCCATGCTGATCTCAGAGGAAGCAGGTAACTGCTTCAGCCTCTCTGAACACTAACTTTCCTATAACATAAACCCTATTACATCAAGTTATATTTGTTCGGTTTTATGACATAAAATAATGATTTTCTTCTAGGAGTCCATCTTTCCATTTTTATTCCTAGGTGAATTGAATATCACAACAAACCGATCACATGTTTTACAAACGCGCTCCTGAACGCAGCCCTGTGAATTTTCGCCTTCTCCAGTTTAGGTCCACTGTCCCTGAATGCAGCATTGGGCCTAACCGAGCCGCCGTAGTGCGTCACATGTTGACTTGTGTTGCTAGTCGATGCTAGCCACAGCTTGACTAAAGGCAAAACACGAGGAGTTGTTGAGACACCGTTCAGTTGTTGACGGAACTGTCCCATGAAATGTCTTAATGTTTCCGTGTGTTGTCGGATAAACACACCCTATAATGTTCTATTTATTCTGCTAATGTAGCTAGCCTGTTTGCTAGGAAGAGTTGACATCTCACTGTTGGCTTCAGGTTAGCTAACACAGTCAACATAGGAGCTGCAATAAAGAGGTGAGTCCACACCGCCTTCTCTTCAATTCTGAATATAGAAATAACATTTAGAAATTTAAAGTAACTCACATGTTGTTTGATGAACAACTTTAAGGCCCATTAGATCCATCTAAACCCGACGCTCTGGTCTAATTGAGGCCTCTTAATCGTATTATTGTGCATTACCCGGTCGTTAACCTGAATATAGTAACACGTGTAATCTGAGTGTCAGTATATATATACATACTGTGATCTCTGTGAGTATCTACACAGTCAGATAGTCTCTATTGTTTTGTCTCAATAGTCCTGTACGGTGACATTGAAATGACAATCAGAGTGGGATTAATAACTATCAGCTCTAAAGATACTTAGGGGTGGTCACGTCTTTATGAGGTAAACAATGTAGAAATGGCCTCAAACATGAAACCCCACATTGGTTTGTGTTGAGGTACAACAGAACTGTGTCACTGTACAAACACTGAAGAACTGCTTTGTGTTGCTGGTTACCTGCTACAATAAGTAACATGTAAATGCACCTATTGGAAATTGCTTTGGATAAAAGCGTCAGCTAAATGTAATGTAACAGGATACAGGAAGATAGAGACGAGTTTAAGTATCACTGTTAAAACACAGTCATGCTCATGTTGTTTTATTTTGTGCTGTAACAGTTGTTTGTCCTCTGTGTTCACCTCCAGAGCTCCAGATGCGGCTAAAGGACCCTTTCTCTTTGAAAGCTGTCGATATGACTAAGCGGACTAATAAACCGAGGAAACCTCGAGACGAAGAGTCGTCAGATGAAGTCAGTGGTAGGTCACTGAAGCAGTGCTGGACACCAGGCTGTTAAAGTTAGGGCCGTGAGTTTTCATGTGCATAGTGAATGGGATCAACTCTTATGTTCTTAGTAAGATATGTGTTCTTTATCATGTAATGTTCCACATACATTGATTCACGGCAAATGATAGTGTTCTTCACAGGAAACACAACATAAGTCTCAGCTGAACATTAACTTGTCATTTTTGTCTGTTTTGTTTATCAATGGGGTATTATTATTTCTCCTCCTAAATCAGGACTGAAGGGTTTATGTTAGTGGGTATGGCGGAATATCCATAAGAGAGGATTTATCTTGCAATGAATGGAACACATGGTTTTTATCACTAGTTTATTTTGTGTTGTTTTTAAATTAGGGTTGACTTGCCAGCATGTGAGTAAGGCAGTGGACCTGAGCTCAGTGAAGAAGTCGGTCCTGTCCAGCGTGTGGTTTGTGTGCTCTGACTGCCTAAAGGAGAGGACCATGATCGACGGAGAACCAGCAGCATCACATGACATCCTGGTGTGTTTAAAGTGTGGTTTCCAGGTAAGATTTGTTTTTCTAATAATAAATGGTGAAAACACACTGTGCATTCACATTCTCCTTGGAAGGTCCCATTTCCCGAGTTGTGAAGTCGCTGTTCAGACTTTAGTGGGTTCATGTGCTTTGAAGTCATAATGTGGAAAAAACATGGACACTGTAAACATAATGTGTTGTATTTATGTGTTTAAACAACACTTGGACTTGTCTTTACAATATTTGCATAATAACGATGAACAAAGAAAAAGGATCAAGTGTGACAGACATAGGTAATTCAAAACATGCACGTTAAGCATAAAAGTCTGATGTTTGGCACTTGTGAGAAATGGACTTACAGTTTGTAATTTACAAACATTTCAACATTTGACAAATTCAAATTAAGAGCTACTAAAGCTGATTTTACAATTATGTTTATTGGTTTATAAGTGATGACATCAGCATCTCATTTACCAAGTTCTTCTTAAGACTTGAGATGGCGTTCATGTGAATTTTCCCAAACAGGAACAATGCATAGACACACTGGGGCTGATTTCTGGATATTCACCATGTACATTTCAAATATATGTATTGTAAATGACCAAAAGTAAGGGAACAGATGATTTTAATGTAACTTAAAGTAAATAACATTTATTGTTTTTATTTGTACAGCCCTTGCTTGCAATAACTACATCAAGACTGTGACCAACTGACATCCACAAACTTTTGCATTATTTTTTTAAGTTTTCCCGGCCTTTCACTGGAACATGTGCGTTCAAACAAGGCACAAATTTTCGTGACACCCTAAACGCGCCTAGGGATCATATGTGTTTATTCTGGTTAATTGTACGTAACGTGCGTAACACATATGAGGAGTAGGACTCCTGGCTCAAGCGATCAAGTTGCTGCGTTGTACATGATGTGGGAGCCAGCGGAAAAGAGGAGAAGAGAAGTACTGGCTGAAGTAACTATATCTGCTGTGGTGAACGTGGAAATGCCGGAGAAACCAGCACCGTTGTTTGTTGGTCCACAAGCCCACCTGGAAAAGCACACAGCTTGGGGACTATCACCGGCTCCTACAGGAGCTTTGTCTGGATGACATTTCCAGGGCTACCTGATGCTGAGCAGTGACTGGTCTGATCACCCTCTGGCTCAGCTCGGTGCCAGGACTGAGTCCGCTGATTTTCATTCTCAGCGATGACGCAACATTGCGTCATGCTAATTTGATGGCCGAGTTCAAATATTTCAACTCCAACATGGTTTGAAACAGCCCAGGGCCAGAGACGCAAATTCGCTTCTAGACTCGTCTTTGCATTGACTTTGTATTTAATCTCGATGCATTATAAATTCAGCTCTTGTGAGGTAAATCGGAAGTGATTGACTTCTATGTCTAAATCCTTCCGCATTTCCTCCTAATGAAGTCCTGTGTTGCATTGACAGTGTGTTTTTGCTCATTGTCTTGCTGCATTATTAAGTTCCTCCCGAGTAGTTTGCATCTCTCTGTAGTTTCTGTAGACTTCTGTACTCTGCTATCATCATGCATTACAGCATCAAGATCTCATCAAGATGAGTGTGTCAGGTTAAGACTGGTGTAGGTTGGTGGCGATGCCACTGACTTTTGTTTTTAGTTTTTTCTTCACCATTCTCACAATGTTTCTCTCATCAACTGTGCTAAGGTGCTATGTCCTATACTGTTTAACACATCAAGATTTATACATCAGGAAATATAAGATGAAATTCTGAACTCTTCTCTCATGTTCAACTTTTGATTCAAAACACAGTGTGTGTGTACTGTTTGGTACTGTGTCAGTCACCAGTATATTCATGTAAAAGACAAGTTTTGTATGTATGTATGTATGTATGTATTAGACGAATCCAAGCTGTACTTTCTTCTACATTGATATAACAGACTAGAATGGCACTCAGTAGAGTGTGTACCACTGCCAGGGCTCAACAGTGTCCTTATAAAACCACATTTAACTTCACTAGATCCAGATTTTATATTTGGATCTGCACCAAATTCCGCACACTAATTAATATCAGCCCTCTAAACATGCCTGCTTTTTTTCTTTCATTAATTCATTAATTGTTCTCTGAGATATCAACAAAATGTGGAAAAATACCCCGTCTCACAATGTGAAAGAAAGTGGAAGAAAATGTCCTGGATCTGTCTCATGATATGGATTCGCACCTAAATTTAATGGGTTCTTTCCTGACCGGTACCACATACTTCCACCAGGTTTCGTAGGAATCCGTCCTGTAGTTTTTGCATTAGCCTGCTAACTAACAGACAAACAAGCAAACAAACCGAGATAAAAACATAGTTTTAAACACAGTTTTAAATCATTGAAAATATGAATGTCCTTTTTTTCTCGACATGCAAATTTGTCTTTGAGGTGGGAATGAGTCATGGTCTTTAGACATAGACATGTATGTTTTGTGCTAGTTAAGATTTTTAACACAATTTTTTTAATGTATCTATCTTGCAGGGCTGTAACCACTCTGGTATCCAGCACGCTGTCAAGCACTATCAAGCGTTCCATCCCGAGTCTCACTGCATCACCATTAGCTTGAGCACATGGAAGGCTTGGTGAGAAACCTAAGAACTGCATTCATTTTGAACTGTGATGAAAAAGCCAAGACTGCACACAGTGCTAGTCAACCTGTATTGTCACATGTCAAGATGCCGACAGTGTGTGGGTTTATATAGAAAACAATAGTTGCCCAGTGTTTTTACATACATACATACATCATACACTGAAGGTGCGTTTTGTCCCGAAGTGTCCTTGGTCCTGGCGACTACAATTTTCCAGCCAGCTTCTGAATCCTTTATATATTTTTTTACTTCATTTTAGGTGCACTAATCTGGTATGAATGCTTGTTCACTCCATTCTGATAGTTGAAGGTGATGGTTTTCCACTTCAGCCAAATAATTATGTCGTCAAATAATGCTTCATTTCAACATTTAGTTCCTTGAGGGCTGTTAAATTCCACAGTAACCTAAAGCCTTTCTGTTTCTGTCTATGACCCCCTCTCATTGTAACAGGTGTTTTGAATGTAATGAGGAGCTCTCCACTCACTGCAACAAGAAGGCTTTGGCTCAGTCCCTGGACTTTTTACAAAAGCACTCAGTCAAGGCAACGTCAGGTGAGGAGTTCTGCAGCATTCCAAAGGTTTGGCCACTGACTGCTGTTGAATTAAGCTTTTATTATGAGACGTGTCCATCCTCAATGCATTTTCAGCGAGGCAAGAAGTCACTTCATTTTGCATTTTTATTAAAGCGTTCATTTAATTTAGCAACCTTGTCTTCATTTAAAGTAGAAAATAGTTGACCTTTAACACACACACACATTACTTATTATGAGAATCACATATTATTGCTGCATAATTATGTGTAATAATTCCCACTGGTGAATCTCAAACAAGATTTGATGAGCTTTTGTATCCGAGTTACAACAGACATATCGAGAATATAATGTGATAATAGCAGAAAGTGAAGTGGAGAGGTACTTTTCACCCGAGGCTGTGAATGCAATAACACCATCACTGCATACGAGACTACTCCTGCTCAGCTTTTTATCGCCAAATCATTGAGTGTTGAACAAAGTGATACTGATGAAGTGATTTACCAGAGGCCTGCACTATGAAGCATGATTTGCATTTTTGGGGGCAGTAATCAGGTTTACTTTTCAGTCCTACGAAGCTAGTTCACTTCAACCCGTATAAAATCTCTGCACACTGACCAATCAATTCCTTTGAAACATGACATCCCATCCCATGGAGCAAAAAAAAAAAATTATAATTATAAAAAAAGGATCCCGTGGAGCTCGGTGCGCGGATTGTTCTCTGAGGAGGACCAGGCCAGACCCACAAAATCATTTGACCTTCTCTGATGAGTATCTAAATGAAAGATATAGATCCTCATCGGAGAGAATGATAAACCTTTATCAGCTGCTGGGGCAGAACATAACCACCTTGACACGTAGGAGCAATGTGCTCACAGTACCACAGACTGTCTTAGACTTACTTAAATTACTGATATTGATGTAATGGGTGTGTTAGCGGCGGGATAACCAGACATAGTGAAATACTTGTATCCGTCTCTTTAAGTAGGTGCGCACAGTCAGGTTCATGGCGGACAAAATTAGGTCCATATGTTTTTATTGACTAATAATTGCAAATGTTTCCACCCCGGTGGGTCCTCAGAGTCAGTGCAGATAGTGTGTGTAAAACTAAAGCTCATTATAGAGGCTTCGTAACTTACACATTCACACAATAAGAGATGTTTTACCTGCTGTCCTTCCTGCATTTAGCAGCTCTAACTGTGTTTCTTTTAGTCTGGATAGTGTGTTTGCACCCTCTCAGATCTCCATGAGGCAAACCTGGGTTGACTTATCGAGTTGATAACCAGCTTCCTGTGACCGCTTAGCCTGATTGTGTTTTTTAGGTTATTGAATATATATCCTGGGTATGTAGAACTTAGAACTGTAGTACAGGCCCCTGGTCACAAAGGGTCACGTTTATGATTGCCAGTGAATCACCTACACACCAGGAGTTGACAGCAGTACACCTGCTCCCCCTGGTGGCTGTGGTCATTAGAACTCCAGGACTTCACACTGCAGCTCAACCTGATGCATATGTATGTATATGCTGTTTCTACATTGATTGTGATGGCTTGAGAACATCCTGCATCACAGGCATGATTTCTTTTTGATATACTTAGCTATTTTTGCATGATTTATCAGGGTTTGAGGAAGAATTTGAGTTTGAGGAGAATTTGAGTTTTGTCGTAGCCTCATGTCCTTTCACCTTACTCAGACCACCTGAGCCCCCCAGTCAGTCAACCATATATATATTACACCCCCACCCCCTCACTGTACTTCAACACACATGCATACACCTTCTGTTGGTGCTCGTAGTTTGTGCTGGAGTGCTGAGAAGCCTCTCAACAGGCTGTAGCTGAACAGGGTGGTGGGCCTTATCACTTTTAGTCTCACTGGCTGACTCAGCTTAGCCCCCTGCCCGGTGCCTAGCTGCCTGTGGCCAGAGGCCAACCACCCAGGCCCAGTCAGGCTGGTCCACCCTTAGTCTCTCAGCCATGGCTGCAGAGTTGTGGGATATACACTGCAGCAAACCCCCCCACCCCTCATCCTCACCCTGCAAGTCGCATGACTGCACACATTAAAGGAATTAGGCGCTTGAGTGATGCTTCCCGGCTGGGTTCCCTGAAGAACAAGAGCAGCTGTGTGGGGTACAGCCTCTGTTCTGTCCTTCTTTGTCTTTCCATCACTATCTGTTTCTGTCCCTTGCTTCCCCCGCCGCGCTGCTGTACGTCTCACCACCTCTGGGCCTGTGAGCTGCACTAGTGAGAGCCAGGGTCCTCAACAAGTCAGAGTGACTAAATCCTAACAGCTGGAACGCACTAACTCTCAGTGGACACTCACTCACAGATACACATACACAGAATATTGGAACAAATGTTCAACTCAAGCAGATACTGTTTTCTCTTAATCTTTGTTATAATATCTCATTTTAACACTATCTAATATTCTGGCCTTTTACATATGATTTATATGTAACAGTAATAAAAATCATGCCAACATAAGTCAACTGGGTGCTGAGCTCTTCTTAAAGCAGAATCGGATTAACGTTGATAGTAGAAGAGCATTACATACCTGAGGAATTTGCACATTCTAAATCTGACATAGTGTGTGTTTTGTTTAGGGGCAAACAGGATATCCAAGAGTACAAGAAGTAGATTAGGCATTGAGAAATAAGATCTAAAGTTGGTTGACACTTACACATTTTCACCATTACTATGTTCCTTGTCGTTTTTCCAGTGACAATGTGCGATATATAATGACAAAAAAGACTCTGATTAAGCATTGTGTGTGTGTGTGTTTTGTTCCATATATACACATGTGGTGTCATGTATATGTTGTGTAAAATGTATAAATGCTGTGTACTTGTGGGCAACTAGGGATCCACTGTTGTTAGGAAACAATCTGACGAGCTGGACAGTTGCTAGTTTCATTACAGCTTCCTCCTGCTTCTTTAAATTACCTGTCACCTTTCTCACGACCCAACTGTTCCACACCGGTCGGCCAAATAGGTATAGAAGCGGGCAGCCACTGTTGCATAGGAATAGGTGGTTGTTGTCTGGAGGAGCTTGAGAAATTGCATTTCAGTGTGAAGGCCAGGTTTTTCTTAAAAAGCTGCTCTGTTTTTCCCATAGACCCCAACCACAAAAGAGGCCCAGCAAGTATTTTTTTCAGAATCCATAATAATTTTGTACAACAACAGCTCAAGGAAGAAAGAAAGTCGATTAACTGTGCTCTCTCACCATCAAGGCCTTCAGCTCAAGTACCAGAGTCCCAGTAAAAAGCTAATTGACCTCAGAGAGCTAGACTTCAGCTTGTAACACAGCTGGGGAGTCTTTGTGGAGCAAATTAAAATGTTGGTTCTGAATAGACGTCGGAGCTTGTTTCTGTCAATTCTTTCTTGTTTTATGTTACTTATTGTCCTCATTCTCTATCTTACTGCATCATTGTGTCTCTGTGGAATTGGTATTATAATACATATTTTATTTATACAATTTAAATCATCAAAAACTCTCCTTTATTTTGAAGCTATATGGTCAAATTAAAATTTGATTACCACTGTCTTAGAAGACATACAGTATACTTGTTTTATAGTTTATGAATATTGTTATTCCAAAAATCTGAATTCTTGTTTTGAGACAGAGGGTGTATTTATGAAAGATTTATTACCTTTCTCTTCCTCAAATAAATCTGAGGAAGAGTGAGTAAGATTATGACAGTTTTAAGCCCTTTGACAGTATGGTAGCTCAATCATAATGAAATATCTCTGTCTAAATATTTTTTTTCTCAATTGTCTTTACTAAGAAAAATAACTTAGACTAGACTCCTGTAAACATTTAATTTAACATTATCAATGTTAATTTGATGTGGTATTTTCATCCTAGTTTCCACTAGAAGCAGAAGTGTTTAATATTAGTTTCTGGCAAAATACTTGTATGTCCCTGCAAAGTGCTGTTCCAGACACCTTAAGTCATCACAGCAAGTCATTAGTCAAATGTATGTACTACGGCTCTTAGATTGTGAGGTCACGCACACGTGTGTCTGTGTGTTCAGTAGGGATGCTCCCATCTGATACTACCACTGAACATTGGTCTGATGCTGACTCAAAAGCTGGATTAAGTGTGACAAATATGGCTGATCTATTAAATTCATGTTTATGTTATTCTTTGTTTATATCTGCTTTTGCGTTGTATATCATATGTAAGCAGTGTGCTGGTGGACCCCTACATTTATAGGAGGAGTGCCAATATAGCACGGAGGGAGATTTGTCTCTTGTGTGGCCACAAGAGACAAATCTGTTCTTGGCTGATTTTGTGAATGAAACTGAAGAAGGTGAAACATTTCAGTTATTCACATGGTGTAGCTTTTATCAGGGGCTTTAGTTAGACACACAAGTGCAAAGCGCAGTTAAATGTCCATTGCACAGGGAGGGTGAAGGTGTGCGTTTGGTATTTGGGTGACAAGATGAGCATATTGGAATGGGGAAGGATTGAGATGTACTGTGTGCATGTGTGGTGGCAGGGCTTGACCAACCAGACATTTTTTTAACTTTAGTCCTTCCCTTAAAGGAGAGGGCGCCCCATGCGACAAAGTAGTGTCATTTTGGTGAGGGTTGACCTCACTAGTCTTAGAGATGGAGAGATAGAGAACACAACGTAAATCTGTAAACTATTTATCCCCCATTCTAAATAAATATTGATAATTTAAAGATGAAAAATTATGAATCATATGGATACAAATTAATCCCTACTCAAGTTGGTTATCTGCACCACTGTCATCAGTCGGACTCAGTAATCCTCTGAAATGAAATAAATCTATACTCAATAATACATTTTATGTTAAGATGATTGTGCACTATATATTCTAATAATAAATTTGTTTAAATTTAAAGAATATATACAGTGGGGAGACTATTATATGTATTTGAATTGTTACATTTATTTTTACCAAGTTAGCAAAGTTTTTTTTTTTCTGATCAATCAAACTCTTGTATATGATCTTTACTCAGTAAATCAGTAATATCTGATAATAGATCAGGTATCAGTATCGGGACAGAAAACGTTGGTTGGGTGAACCCTGTGTCTTGTTTGCTCCTGGGCTCAATATTTCCAGGACTGACATCGCTGTAGACTTTTCCTCTTAGAGACCTGGGTGAAAGGCTGAAGTGGAGGATATAGTGTTGTATCATCATTACACTTTTACTCACCTGGTTTCTTGCCTCTGGTTGTTGTTTTTTTTGGAAACCACAGTCTTTAGTATACTGTCAGTTTAGCTTAGCTGAGTCAGTAGCCAGGAAGCTGCTTGTCCCCTGGTGGTGCGTTCGTGGAGGTAATCAAGGGTGATTTCGTCTTAATTCCCACCACCGCACAAGAAAGTAGGCCAGATAGTGGGTAGCAAAAGCTGTGTGTATACATTAGTGTGTTTGTGTGTGTGTGTCTCTAAGTAACATGGCACTGGGTTCTCTTGGCCTCAGATGGCAAGGAAACAGGCTTTTCATGCCCTGCAGTCACAACAAATTAGCGAATTAATAAGACATTTGGTGTTGCCTGGCCTTCCTCTTGACTGCCTGCTCTGCATGAAGGGAGCTGACCCTCCACATTGCTGCACTGCCCACTGGCCATACAATTTCATACTCTCTCAGCCCAACTGTGAACCACATGAAGAGGGCTATAAAAGTGTATTTTATCTCATCCTTGTTTTTGTGTTGATTATATCAGTAAAGTTTTTTTTTTTTTTACAACAAGCAGCCGGTAAACTACAAACCACCATTGCATTAGATTGTAAAACAAAACAAACTTGAAAAGAATGCATTTTGTTTATGACGTTTCATGAAGTCTGGTGTTGGCCTTGTGTCAGCTTGACAGAAAGACAAAAAACACAAGCAAGACAGAATAATCTATAATATAGCTAAACTTGCTTGTTTTTGTCTTTCTGAAGTGCTCGAGTTCTGTTCTCAGTGAAAGTAAACAAGTCCCACGTTTCTTTGTGTATCTCTTGTGTGAAAAAGAGCAGGGAGTGCAGGAGGTGTTGGTGTACATGCATGCATGGGGATGAGCCTGAGCACCGTGATGCTTTTCCTCCTACCCTGGGGAAAGGCTCCGCAGTGTCACTGCTGCCCATACTCGGTGGCTGAGCAAGGAGGGCCAGGTGGTGGTGCCGAGTGCAGCACAGTCAAGCGTGGACGCAGCGCATGCTGACATTTGCCTTCACTGACTGCTGCAGGGAGAGGAAAAATCTGTTTTTCCATATGCTTGTGCTCGTTGCAACCCTTCCCTCCACCCACTGCATCCCCCCTCCACTGCCCTCTTAAGCCCCCCCCTTTCCCCGTTCTTAACCAGATGGCTCCCTGAACATTGTTTACCTTGGGTGACGGTCCCAGATGCAGAGTGTGTCCGTCGGCATCCCCATTCCGCCCAGTTAGTTTCCTCATTCCTCTGCTGCCTCTTAACTTGAGTGTCAGTTGTAGCTCTCCGACTTGAGTTGCATTAAGTCTGTTGATTTTGGGTCTCTGCTCAAAAACACCACAACAAGTAAACAGACTCATTCATGAACGCACTCAGTCTTTCTCTCGGTTACTTTCTCTTTGGCTCAGTTGTCCACACTTGCGTAGACACATGTTTTCACACCTTCCCAGACTCACACCAAATCTGATAATACACAGTTTGTTTTTTCCTGATTTTTTTTTTTGGGGGGGGGTTACAGTCTTTTCCCCTTCTCCACTTGTCCATGCATTGTGTGTGTTGACATATGGGAACTCCCTTATGGCTACATATTGAGGATGGAAATAGGCCTCCAGATGTTGCCAGCATGGAGGGCCAGATGTATTTAGCACCACTGGGTGGAGTGCCACAACGGCATGTTGTCCCGGCAAGCTGAACCTCGCCCTTGCCTCCTCGATCCCAAAACTAGAACACAACCGTCAGGACAATGCTCTCTCCACATGTCATCAAAGAAATTTCAATTCAAGGCAAAATTACTCAGTTTGACAGAAAAGTTACACTTTTACACCTTTTTTGAGTGGAAGTTGGTTGAAAGAAAATGTATAAATGTATAACATGTAAATTACCAGGCCACGAGTGAAAAGCCCAAGGTTCACATTCCACCGACTGTGGCTTGGGCAATCCTGCTGATGTCCTTGGCCTTGAGGAGGAAAAGCTGTAGGTTGAATTGCTTTTTCAATGAATGTGTTATGCACAAGGAGTAGCTTTGTGAATGGAATATGTGCGAAGACAAGGTCATTTTTGTGCTCAGGAGAAGAATGGTGAGAGTAAAAGTGCAGGTTGTTATGATGATTGTGATGGTTTATGGGTCAATTGAATTTCTTTGGCTCGGACATAAGCGGGTCCTGGCCAGTGATCTCTCTGCCAGCCTGCTCTCTTGACTGGCTTGTGTGGGTGAAGTGCTCAAGGAAAATATGATTGTTTACCAGTCGGATGGGCCTAGGGCATCAATACATGCCCAGTAAAATTGGAAATCAGAAAATAATACATATTAATAAAAAGTATTAATATTACAATTTATTTACTATATAGTACAAACCTCATTGTATTCTTTAAGACAATGATAGCATTTTTATCATTGTACGTGTATTACCATGACTGACTTGCCATTTTCTTTAGTTTATTAAAGAACCATAGGCATTCATAGTGACTTAGGTATCTTGTTGCAATGGAGCAGCTACACAGTGTAAACTCGCATGCTTGTGTATTCAAGGATGCCCCAACATGCGATAGTTTGGAGATTGCTGCTGAGAAAAATCAATTTCCCATGTAAACAAAAATAATTCAAGGTGAAGTGTGAATAGTGTTGTAACCTACATCACATAAACATAATAAAGGCTCTGCTTACTACTTTGCTCTGAAAAAATTACTTCTATTCAATATTAACAAGAGTACACAATGTTGCATCCTTAATAAAATAAAATCCCCTCCTACCAATTAAGTCAAATCAGTCAGATAGTAACGAGAAAGGCACTCAGAGATGTATTCTTCTGCCAAGGCCCAAGTCACCTTATGAAACCACATATATATTCACTATCCAGTTTCTATTTGGATCTGGAACAAACTACACACACACTCATAAATGCCTAATTTTTAAAATCATTATTGTTTAATCCAGGAAAATGTTTAAAAATGCCTCTAAAAACATCTTGTAATGTTAAAGAAAATGGAAAAAATTGCTGGATCCGCCCCCTGATCCGAATTAGACTTCTTCCCTGTCCTATCCCACACCCTTCCACCAAGTTTCGTGGTAATCCATCCTGTAGTTTTTTTGTAATCCTGCTAACTAACAGACTCATTTTTTGATAAATAGAAATAGAATAGAAAAGCACACAAAAAAATCAAATGTATAACTATTACAAATCTATGTGTGGACTCCATAAAGAGTTTTTTTCTTCTCGTTCAGGCTTTTTCCAGATAACTGTCTAATTTATGTTTCATGTATAAACAGGCAACTCAGTCTGTGTGCATCATCCATATTTGCAAACTTACTTTCTTTTTTATCTTGAAAACCAGAACAGCCACAGTTCACAAAAGTAGAAACTAAATTACTTTATTTTGCCAGCACATTAGCCGAATGCTTTTCTTCCTCTAAATGAAGATATCATCCAGTTTTCGCGGTCAAAGAGAAAAAAACAGTTCTCAGCTTAACACATAGAGATATTTGCTTTATTAGACATGTTATATACAACATGAGTAGTAGTGGTGCTGATCTTAAAATGGATTCTTTCCTGATACATATCATGTTCTTCCACCAAGCTTCTGAGTAATCTGTCCTGTAGTTTTTTCTTAATCCTGCTAAATATCAAACAAACAAACGCATACGAAACATAACCTCCTTTTTGCAGGTAATTACATTGTTTGGAATCTGCTGTTGTTTTCCAAACTCAGTTGTACTTTAAGTGCTGTGTTTTTTAGTATGCCTACTCATTATTAAATTACTCTGGGGTCAGATGAAAAATCAGCTCTATCTAATCTATAATATTTGTTTGCATGTTATAACACTGCTCAAAACTTCATTAGATCTTATCTGTTCTTATGGCATAATGCAAGGTGTCGGAATATTAAAGTATCTGTTATCTGCCACAAAGGTTCAAACCTGGCTTTATACATGCTGATAGTTCAGGCTGTAGACAGAATACACTCCATTCTTTTTAACTAAACAGACTGCATGAAAGCTTTAACCTCTTCTAATCTAATGTCCATTTCTTGGAATCAGTAGTTGCTATCACATGGTACTAAATAATTATTGCGTCATTGTGGTGTTAGCTTTGTTGTTAGCTGCTGGCACGCCATCACACAGCTACAGTACCTACTCTAGTCTGCCCCAGCACACTGTATGACAGCGTTAGCTTTGGACCATCTGTGTCTTAGTTGCTGTTTAAGGTTAGTTTTCATTGGTGATCGGGACAAACAGCTGGCTCTGGAGAATCTTCTCTCCAACCCCTTCCCCCACCCCTCCCTCACTAACCAGCGGAAACTTCTACAGCTGTCATCTGCTTCCCCAAATGACCCAGCTTTCCTTCCAGCTGCCATCCCAGCAGCCTGCTCCCAGCCCCTGTCTCGCTTCAAGGCCAAGCCCTTTTTTTTTTCTCTCTGCGTCGAGCTGCAATCCCATTTTTAAGGGAAGCTGAAATTTTTCAAGCTGCAAGGTCGACTTTCACCCTCAATCTCAACCAAATTGACAACCCAGCCACCATCTCAGCTGCAGCTTCAGGCTCGGCTGCCAAGTCGTGGCACAAAAATAACTATACAATTGAAAACCGGGTTTAGAAATTGAATCATTTGTCAGTTGCAGAGATTTCCCTCACACCTTAACCTCAAAACGTTTCTCTAACTTGCAGGCTACACTGTCGTCTTTTGCTGCATTTTACCATTATACATGGTTTATGAGAACCTGCTACTGTGTTCTAGCAGCATCACCCAAGATCATCAAGCTGCGAGAGGAAGCATCAGATTATTCTGAGCCAGCCAGAGGCAAGAATCCAACCATCAACAGCACCTTGGTTCCTGTCAAAGGCATCAATAACCTTGGCAACACCTGCTTCTTCAATGCTGTCATGCAGGTTGGTATTACTAACTAACATTATAATTTCCTGGTTGTGTTTGTCTGCTATAATTTATAAAAAAGGAACAGTAACGGGGAAAAAACAACATACATATTTTTGTCATGTATGATGAAATACTAGTGCAGTAACTGTTCTGAATCTGATGGTTTGGGATGTACTGTTCGCATGGCCTGTGGTACTGTTGCTGAGCTACTTCAGAATGATTCCTTGTCATGAGTGAGTTCTCCTCAATCAGTTCTACAACATACTGTCACTTTTTAGTGTTTGTTTGCTGTACATTTTGTGCAGAGCTTTTTATTAATTCCTGTGGTTTAGATATAAGTTTGAATAATATACTTAACTGGTGTTTTTCTTTTACATTGCATGTCGGCTATAAGGAAACGACAGTCTTCAGATCCGAGCTCACAACTTTTCTAAATACTAGCTGACATGACGGAGATCAGCACCACTTCCTCAGGCCACATGCACAATACACATGGCGAGTGTAAAGCTGATAAGATGAACAGTTCTCTCGATATGCGAGACACATACAGAGAGATTTCTGCATTAACTACATACTGCGGATTGGCAGATAGATGCTACCTTATGAAATAACATAAGTAGGTATGATTGCTTGTATCTGTCATTATAAATCTTCTGCATGATCTCATTATTTTTAAGTGGATCTCTTACTGAAGATAACCTGCTTCTCAGTCGTTGCTTTATCTCAATGGACTTTGTGATAGCCTAATGAGTCACAGGGATTTCCATTCTAACATGACAATATGCATATGTTTGCCTTTACAAAGCATAAACACATCCCACACAGTGCTTCTGAGGAGTCTGGCCAATACGAACCAGATTACGTTCTCACAATGACTGATTGTAAACAGGTTAGACCTTGAGATCATTTTGGAGTATATTCAATGCAGCAGTAAAAGCAGTGCTGGCTTGGACACATTCACCTGCCCATGCATGAGTGGCACTCAGTTGGTGCAGAGCATGTTCACATACAACACAGCTATAGAGCCTCCCCAGTCTTTCTCTGGTCGTGTCATGGTGACTGCAAACTGACGTGCCTCTTCAACAATGAAGCTGTTTTTTCCCTCCATTTTGTTAATCACCCTCAGGGCCTTCCTCGTTGATTGAAATTCGAGTGAGCGCGCTTTACATGCTTTTCCCTCCCTCACCCTGTCTGTTTGTATTGTTTCCTTGAAAATTGCAATCTTTCTGGTGAAAACACATAATTGTCAAAGGATGAGTTGTGTCTGCATTCACAATGCCAGCTCCATTGTGTGTTTTCCATAGCAACTGTCTTCATTGCCAGGATGTGACAAAACAAATATCTCTTGAAAGCGAAGGAAAAGATGCTCCTCTAACATGAAGGGACAATGGCTGCTTCAGGCTACCTCCTCACCAAGGATCTCTACGTTTCAAACTCACAGATCCTAGACAGATTTGAAAGCCTCTTTCAGAGTAATGAACTCACCACACGATTTTTAATTCCGACTAAAATGTAGGTAACTCTCAACAAGGATATTTTAATTGACCATTGAATTGCCACAAACTACGTGTGGTAACGGTTTCTTATCTTTGAAGGATTATAAACGTTTTTTTGTAGTACCAGTGTTTATATTTTACTTGTCTAAGATATTGTTGTTGGCACTTTTTATTTGATAAATAGTAAGATATGACCAGTCTTATGCTCCACTGATTTCATAATGATTTTCAACTTCAGTGTCTTATCATACCTGAATACCTTTTCCCAATGCCATTCAATTCATTGTTAATTCATAATTAAGTTTTATGTGACATGGTGAAAATAATAGTATTCTATCCCCACAGAATTTATCCCAGACGCACATGCTGATTGAGCTCATCCAGGAAGTGAAGGAGAAAGGGTACAAGCTGAGGATCTGCCCCGCTGTGGACGCCAATCTGGTACATTTTTCTAGAATGTATTGTTTTCCTCTCAAAGTTTAGTCTTATTTAGCCAGACCACAGAGAGGGCAAACACTAATTATTTAGTGTAGGGTGCCACTTCTGCAGTGCCCAGTGTTAGATCCCAGTGTCCCCCAGTACAGGGGTTCCTGATCAGCTCTCTGTTATAAGGGTCCTAATTGCTGGCTCTAGAGGAATTTACCCAATTAGAATTTCACTGTAACTTATTTAAGCTGATTGGTAGGAGCCACACCTAGCTTCTAACTGCCTTCATCCAAACATCTACCCTACTTCCACTGGAAAAGTATTATACTGAATAGCTATGCTGACGACACCCAACTCTACATCTCCACCAAATCCATCACACCCGCCACTTACTCCACCCTCACAAACTGCCTCACAGATATAAAGACCTGAATGCAAGATAACTTTCTCACACTCAACAGCGTCAAATCTGAAAATCCTCATTGGCCCCAAATCAATCACCAACTCCTGCCACAATTTCTCCCTCTCCATCATGGCAGCTCTCCTCTCATGATCAGTGCACTTGGTAGGTGCTAGGGAATTATTTAGTGGCTTTGTAAGCCCCAAGGATCTGTTAAAATATTTGGCTAGAGTAACCTTTAAGAATCAGTAAGTTGTTCTAAAACATCCAAGTTCCCCATTTACTATCACACTGAAAGCATAAAACTAACGTCCACAACTTGTTAATTGAATCTGAATTTCTTATGTGTTGCATTTAATTAGCATGTGCAAGCATACAGCAATGATTAAAATCTCAAAAGTACAATTTAATGAAAAGAGTTAAAACTAAATTATTAAAAAGTAAAAAATTTAAAAGAGTAAAAAGTACTAAAAATAGTAAAAAGTAAAAATGTATAAAGGAGTAAAAAGTTAAATTAATAAAAACAGTAATTATGATTATATATACTTCAGCTTTAAGAGAACTAGCATAAATTTAGTGAGAAGTAGCCGACACCCTTTTCCAACCAGAACCTTATTTTGTTGAAAATTCCAAACTCAGTACAAAATTCTTCTTTTAAAGAGTTCAATTGTAATCTTCAAGCTTGTTGGCTATTTCTTTATTTTAAAGATTTTCCGCTCGTTGCATATTTTCCAAGTTGTAGATTTCTACTGTAGAAACTTTCTCTAAGTTGAGAAGAGTCCGTTTTCTCCGTTCTTTTGATTGTAGGCTGAGGAGGGGTCTTCGTCCAGTTGTGTGGAAAGGAGTCGTAGAAGCCATGCTTAATTGTTTGTCATTCCTGCCATAATATCCAATTTAGAAGTAAATTTTTCTTAATTTTGTCTCCACGTCTTCCAGAGTCTCTTGACAGTAACGCTGCCCAATCCAGAGCCCCTGACGGCAGCCATGTTTCTCTTCCTCCAGACCATGAAAGAACCAGGGAAAAGCCACGTCAATCCCAAGATCCTTTTCAACCAGCTCTGTCAGAAGTAAGGCACTACTCCTTATCTTCCTTTCACCATAGATCAACTTATTTGTAAGTGCTCATGCAATGAAAATGTTTGGGTATCCTAATGCATAGCTTAAGTGTGGATGATACCTGCGGCATTAATTGGGAAGGGTTAAACAGTAGGAAGTCAACAGTTTTTTTTTTATTAATATAAAACTCAACTCTTTGTTTCTATGCCTCCGGCGACAGCCCTTGGCTGAAGGCATTATGTTTTGGGGTTGTTCCTTCCCATTCTCATGAATGCAATATCTCAAATCTTTCAAGAGGAAATTTCTTCAAGAGGATGAACTCATTTGATTTTGGTTGTAAGAGGTTCAAGGTCACAGTGACCTCACGTTGGTGTGAATGTGATGCAAAGGTAAATGTCACGGTGGACTCAAAAAACATGTTTTGGCCTTTTGAATGTGATATCTCAAGACTACCTAAAGGTATAGTTCACCGAAAAATGAAAATTCACTCACTCATCTACTCACCACTATGCCGATGGAGGGGTGGGTGAAGCGTTTGAGTCCACAAAACATTTCTGGACTCTCAGGGGTAAACTTTATTGAAGCAGAGTCCAATACAATTGAAGTCAATGGTGACCTAGAATTCAGACGTAATAAAACACAACATGCCTTCAAACTGCTCGTGTGGTGTCATCCAAGTGTCCGCAAGCCCCGACATTCATATTCGACTCGAAACACGGTCATTTACACCGAGTTTTAAGCCTTGCCGACACTTGGATGACACCACAGGAGCAGTATAGAGGCATTTTCCTTTGAAATAATTCACTGCATGTTTACACATGTCATAATTAACATCAGTGTATATGAAGAATAGTGGCATTCATTTTTTTCTCTGGAGGGTCATGCCCCCGGACCCCAGTGGCTGGTTGATTCAGAATTCAGATTCAGAAAGCCCTGAATCTGTATGCAGATATTTGACCTCAGGGTCAGTGAAGTCGTCAAACTGTGCCATTGCAGTTCCCCATAATAACAACAGCAACACATAATAGCGGAGCCACAGCTTAACACCCCCTCACTGTGGCAGTGACCATTTCAACCAGCCAGACCCAGGAAGCACCTGGTCGCAAGCTGAATGCCTTTCACACACTTTAATCTCAACATACAGCAGTGGACCATGGTAAATGCTGAGCAGCAGCTAGGTATTTGTAGTTCTTTCTGCTACTTGCCACACTGCTGTACCACCTGTGTCATGTTTGATCCAGCACAAGGTCTAACAGGCTGTGTGACAGGCAGAATCATGGCTCCACTTTTGTGTACTGGGCAGTTGGTTTTCTCTCTTTTATGAACAGTGTGAATGTTTGGTCGGCTGGGTTCTTCTTTGAGCATGGTGCACTGCTGGTTGGGTCCACCCTTTGTGTGTGTATGTGAGATAGTGGGTTGGTGGGGGTGTTGTGCACTGTTGAAGTGCAGGTGGGTGAGCAGGGCATTTAATGTTGGATGACTGGGTACATCTCTGGTATGGCTTTGAAAGTTATTCTGGTACCGAGCTTTTATCTCTCTGTGTGTGTGTGTGTGTGTGTGTGTGTGTGTGTGTGTGTGTGTGTGTGTGTGTGTGTGTGCGTGTGCGTGCTGCCTCACCTGGTACCACCTCAGCGTACAGAACACATGCAGGCAATTGTGCATTCAGACAGCAAGCATCGCACACACCTTTAAGCACTCACGCGTGGTATTTCAAGTAGGGTTAATCTATTCCACTGACATGCATTTGAATAGAGATGTGACTATTACCCATATGGTACCACAAGTGACCAATTGTTAGGGCCATTTTGTAGATCCTCCTTACAGTAAATGTAAAAATCAAGACTTAATATGCTGAAGAAAAAAGAATTCAGTTTTCAGAATTAACTCAAACATTTGATACACGCCCTTTTAATATTTTTTCAGCATTTTCCTGAAGTTGATGTCACAGATATAGAGCTGGTTTGATAATGATGATCGACAAAACATTTTTTAAACTTTAATCTTCAGTTATTCACTGGAGCGGCAAACATCCAAGTCAATATCGGGTGGTACAATTCATTTAGCATCTTTTGCCAAAAATTCATCAGTGGTGAGTGTTTCTCTTTGACCTTGTTTGTTTCCTGAAAAGTGTAGTTTTATCGAGAGAGCAGCGCTGAGGAGGAAAAGAGCAGCAGGGGAAAAAAAATAGTAATTTTTCACTGTGAAAGTACCTCAAAATCTGGATGGACAATGTGTTGGGTTACTGGGTTCTCGAATGGACTGTTATTTGCAAAAGCTATTCAAAAATGTCTTATTTTTACATGATTGTTAATTCTCTTTGAGATTTAGAAAGAAAACATGAAATCTTGAAGCAGAAGGTCGGCGGTTTGATTCCGGTATACCCCATCTGCATGCCGAATTCTCCTTTGGCCAGATACTGAACCCGGAATTGCCCCTCAAAGAAAAAGTGCTGCCCATAGATTTACTGTATGAATGTATGTGTGAATGGCAATAAACTGTACTGTAGAGCATTATCATCATCATAATATTTTGATATTTTTGAGTGTGTATAATTTGGTCTAATTTGATCTGACTTAATTAAATGTGGTTTCATAAGGGAACCTCACAAAATCTTGGCTTTAATTTTTTTTACTAGTGATACTGTTTCAATCAATTCTGCTTGTTATAACAATTTGGATGAATTCTGGCATCTCTAATAACTTTTAGGCTGGAATATTTTCTTGCATGTTACTAAATCAATGCATGCGTTAATATTGATCTTTAGATTAAATATAAATATGACAGCTTTGACCATTCAGTTTGTTTTTATTACCTCTCTGTAACAATGATTGGCTCTTCAGTTTTAACAGGACTGTGAAAGCTATTCTGTGTATTTTGAAAGTTCAGTTTACGAAAGTACGTCTCTCAAGGTCTCATTCACTCATATACTAACATCCACACAGTGTGAGTGATTACAGCTGCATTCTGAACGAGGCTGAGCTTTTCCATGTTTCTCTTTTAGACTCCTCCACACAGCAGCTAGTCCACATTCAGTCATGTCTAAAGCTTTGCGTTGAAATGACAGGGTCAAGAACTGCTCCTGTGGACTGGGACATTTCTCTCCGTTGTAGTGACCTTTAAGATGGCTGCACTCTGTAAATGTAGCCTGTCATCTTCACTTGTCACCGCTAGCTCTTGTCGCTCCAAGAGGGTTGGGTCCGCCCTTGACCCGAGGAAAGCGACAGCGCTTTTCCATTTCTCTTTTACTGTGTAATCCAGTGTGTTTGTGCTGGCAGGCAGGTTAATGAAAGCTTTTTTGGCTCAGATCAGGGTCAGTCTGAGTGTTTATGTGCAACACTGGAGCCTGATCGAGCCCAGTTTTGTGCAAGTGTATGTGTGTTTCCCCATGTGTGTGTGCACATGTGTTTGACCTCAACCAGCTGAGTACCCCACAGCCTGCCTCCTCTGCTCCTCTGGCCTGCGGAAGTGGTCTGGTCTGTGCTCACACTCGTGCCAAGCTATGTGGGTTGGATGGTCAGCACCACACTCTCTATCTGGTGCCAGGGAGGGTCCCGGTCTGCAGTCTAAGCTCATCTGGGGAAAACATCATTTAATTACAGGGTCAAATAATTTTCCACCTATAGGAACAGGAAGTCAGGGTTCATAGTCTCGTACAGGTTGTCTATATTAGGTAAATTAATTATTTGTGCTCTCCATGCATGTCAAATGTATACATTGACATATTACTCTCAAGAACTGATTAATTATTAGGACGGCCACTGGACTTGTATATTACAAAAAATGAAAGGTATGCTGGCACATACCTACATAAATACAGATAACATGCACACACCGAGGTAGGGCCAGTCTGCTGATGAGGAAAAATAAAACCTGTGAAAACAAATACATTTTTAAAAAGTACTAAGTCATTTAACTTCCGTCGGATGTTGTAAGTGCTGGAGATTTGGAATTGGCTCCAGCCCGGCTGCAGCCCTCAAAAGGATAAGCAGTGTAAATAATGGATGGGTGGAAGTCTGGATGCAGCAACAGGTCGCCGAAACTTATGTGTGTGCATGTGTGCTGTCATTTCTGGTGTCATGACATCCCTATTGTTACACCTTTTACTATTCATCATCTTTTATTTATTTCCTGGCATGTCTCCCTTGGGTGAGACACAAATGAGGTCACTGGTTACTGATGTCATTTCTAATGACTCAAATTCAAACATTTAGATATGTCTGATGTTTCATGTTTTTTTCTGCTGATCACCAACTCACTCACACTCTTCACAGTTGTAATGTTTTTATTGAGGGTAAATGTTATTTTAAAAAAAAAAAAATGTAACAGCGGTTAAGTGTTTTGTTTTTGGATTTAGTTAAAAGAAGAAATTAATAAACTACTTTGCGTGCATTTTTTTTCTATTTACATATTGGTATGCAGACTAAGTCAGATATGCCCAGCACATGCCACTATTTATCCCAAAAATATTTTTATGAACATATTGTTTGAGTCACATTTTTATAGTTCATGGCTGTAAGTGAGTAAATGTTGGATGAATTTATTTTTGTGAACTGTTGTGCGGGTACAGTGTTGTGTTCATCCGTGTGTGTTTTTGAGGAGGGGCTTGTGTGGTCTTGTGTCTGGTACTAACTCATCCGGCTATTAATTGTGTTAACACCGCAGCTGTTTGTATTGGCCAGATTGCGAGCAGCGCTACAGGGCCCTTCTGCTTCTCTCCACGGGGATGAGCTTCCAGACCTCCTCATTCCCACTGATCCCAACCAAGATTTTTCATTCATTCTGTGTCTGTTTTTCCTTTTTTCCCCCCGTTTCACTCATTTCATCTCTGTTTCCTTTATAAGTCTGTGTGTGTGTGAGTGTCTCTTTCTTGGGAAATAGACGACTAGTCAGCGGAACAAGAGGGAGACATTCCTTCACATGCTGTTAATTTTTAGAGCCGGCGAATAAATGGCATATGTGCTCCCCACCCCTCCATCCAACCCTCTCCATGTGTCTGCACGAACAGGGCATAAGAGTTGGAGATCGTGTCAGCATGTAGGGGGGGGGGGGCATTAGGCTCCTCCAGACCTCCTGGTTATAACCTGTGTTGAGGGCAGGTGGTTGGCCGTCTCTCCCCGAGCCTCGGATGTCCATTCTTGGGCCACGAGTCAGCTTGTCTCAAAGACTGGATTCATTTTATATGAATTATATTTTATAAGTAGGCTTAAGAATGAAATTATTTGGCTACAAAACACTGCATCCAAACCGTCATATAAAAAGACAACTAATATATTTATCCTAAGGTTGGACAATAAAACATTTCCAATGATAATCAATATATAACTTTCACAGATAGAAATATAACAACGGTTCACTATATATCGATATATTGCTTCGGTATTTTGTAAGCACAGTGAGGAGGGATAACGCATAATTGATCTACCTCAAATCTGCAAATTGTTTTGGTGTTAATTGAGTATTTATCATTCTCCTCTCGTAAATAAGAGTTTAAATGCACAACCGTCAGTCAGGAGGAGCAAAAATCTTACTTGAAACTTGAAAATAAATAATAACATGATATTTATCCTGATAATTATCGATATTGAATTAAAATATTTCTCTTGATACAATTTTTGGCCCTAATTTAAGCTATGCATATGCATTGTGTTAGAATGCTTAAAATGAAAGTTCTGTTATAAGAGTTTTATTAACAAAATCAGTCAATGTAATTTTTAATTTTAACATCTCGATGTTAAAGAAATGGATAAAGAAATTCATGGATCCACCCCTGATGCGGCTCCACACCAAAATTGAATGGGTTCTTACCTGACCCATACCTCATCCCTCCAAGTTTGTGGTAATCTGTCCAGTAGTTTTTGCGCCATCCTGCTAATTAACAAACAAACAGGGACATGGAGAAATAAATTTACAGCAAAAGTCAGTTACTTTTTGTTTACCCACCAATATTAATTGTTCAGAAAAGACATCATGGACAAAAAAACGAATATATCGATTGATTGCTACCAGTCTTCTGCTATGTCAAAGAATGGGTCATCAGAATTCCCTTTTACAACTGTCCTGTCAAACCAAATAGTGTTTTCCTTGCCAAAATGACTGACGATCCATTAATTGTGGACCCTGAAGACCACTGGTCATGAAGTACCAGTAAAGGACCTCCATAGAGCTGTTAGATGGAGTTAACCCCCCAACATCATCAACATTTGACTGATGGCTCCTCTAACCACAAACGTGGTCCTTCACTGTGTACTGTGCCTGTCGGACCAACCTGTCCTGTGGTTATGTGGCTGGCTTGGCCCAACAGGTTGCGGTGGCTCTAGCCTTGGCTGCCCATCTGGCCCTGGCATCTGTCCTCACATCTGCTTCAGCGTGGACGGCCAGGGGACGGACCCAAGGAGAGCCTCCCCTCTAACCACCCTGGCATTCATGTACAGGATGGAGATCCAGCCCTGACAAATTGCTCAGCAAGTGATCATGGAAATAAATGCTGATAAGGAGCATGGGAGAGCTGTGATTTAACTATTGATTATTCCTGTCTGTGTTCTGTCTTTGTATTGAACCCTTATATTGTCAGCCTGGAACAAAGGCTATTCATAATCATTTTGTTCTTAAGTATGTTTCTTGAATTTTGCTCTTTTTGTAAAATCCCAACAATATACGTACGTGCTGTGCATGGAGAATGATAGCATGAGTACATTATTGCACATTTATGTCTCCTCCCTGCACAGAGATTTACATGGTCAGATTCCTCTCCTTCTCATTTCAAGAATTGCTGCATCTCTCGTTCTTGGCTTTCATCTGTTTTTCTTTTGTTGTTTTAGAGCTCCGCGTTTCAAGGGCTACCAGCAACAAGACAGCCAGGAGCTTCTGCATTACTTACTGGACTCCATACGAGTAGAGGAAACTAAAGTGAGCATACATCCAGTGCACAATTTACACACACTGCATGTCTGATATGATGACATCTCAAACTTGCCCGGGATCTTTCGACACCTTTTAAAATCTTTGAGGTGTTTGCTAATCTTTCATTCTTTGTGACAGAGAGATCCTTTAGGTTCTCTTGTTTCATGGTATTTGAAGTTTCTTTGCAGATACATTTAAAGAGGATACTGTATGTGCTGTACATGCAAAGTCAGGTCATTATAAACATGAGGCAGTCCAGGGTTTTAGAACTGAACTTGCTTTCATTTTTTAGCCATGCCAAAGCATCATGTTTATTATGGACTACACTGACCAGGCACCAATAATGAATTGGCAGAATTATCAAACATATACAGACTGTAACATATATCTATTTTTCTGTATAATCTTTTTTCAAAGCCAGTAATCTCAGCTGTGATTCTTATCACTGACATTTTTAGTCTCATCAACCCTCAATTTTGACAATTTATATGTTTTTGAAGATCAGTCAAGATCGAATTGTCCCTTAAACATTAAAAGCCATTTAATATCATAATGTAAGATGTGCGACTGCGTGTTTGTGGGTGGCTGTGTGCACTCACACAGCCCAGTGGCTCTTTTTTGCACGGCTTGCCAGTTTTTGTGTTTCAACCTTATGGTGCCATGTTTTTTGGCAAGCACAGAGAGCAACCACCCCCCACCCCGACCCTTCACAGGGCAATTAGGAGACCCCACAGCAGAGCTGGCCCCTGTGGCCCCACCAGTGGCTACGTGAACCAAGGAGGAGAAGTTAGCGGGTGTGTTTAGTGGTCAGCCGCAGGCCCAGGAGGGGCCGCAGGCTGGGCTCGCCGCTTCCATTCAAACTTGTGAACGCTGACAGTTGTGCCACTTAGAGGACTTGCAAGTGGCACGACCGGCATCATTGTGTGATCTTGGGAAACCCACAGCTGCTGAATGAGCTCCAGGGCTGTCCCATTGTGCTTGAGGGTCACCCACAGCCCCCTCCTGTACACACACAAAAACACACGCGCACATACTCATCAGCCTGTCTCCCAATCCAATCAAGAAGGTGAAGAGGGAGGGGGTACGGCCTTCCCTATTCATTCACTCAGAAATTAATTTATACAACCAAGCACATTCAGAGATACAGTCACATTTTAGATACAGTGATGATTATTTTTTTTAATGAACACATCATTTTTATTAAAAAAGTTTCCACTCAAGCATTTAGCAAACCTGACACAACCATGTTGTTTTCAAGCCTGCATCAATTCATCCATAACTTGCAAGCTTGAAAAAAAAAAATAAAGACTATGATCATGAATAGAATCATGAAGTAAAACAAATGCAGAAAAATGAATATACTCACACTGGCCTGTGTGTATTAGTGTGTGTGTATGTGATCGCCAGAGAGAGAGACTGGGTGGTAACAACCTTTTAGATGCCCTAAGTGTTTGTGTTGATTGGCCATTAGTATCAGAGATCTAAATATGCTAATATGGCCCCAGTCAATTATCACCAATTAGCTGAGACGGTAGGTCTTACTCTCTCAGGGCATGGACTGTCCTTCTTCACCCGTCTTCATTTTAGTTTCCACCCCTGCACCCTTATACCAGCAACCCTCTCCACCCTCCCCCAGCCCCACAGCCCATCCTGTGTGGGGCAGTGCACAGTGCTACTTTGGGGAAGGGGGAGAAAAGGGGCAGCGTGGGGGTTACTGGTAATTAATTAGTGGGAGAGCCTCCGCCTGGTTTTGGCTGTGCTGACTGAGTGGGGTGCAGACTGGCCGGGCTGGGATTAACAGGGCTTTTTGACCTAAATAGCCAGTCCAGTGCGTGGGTCCCGGGACAATGGGGCTGACTGGTTTCGACCGCAGACACAGACCATGGCCAATTATCTATTGATTGGTGATTTACTGTGGCTGTGCCTCTTCACAGCTCCCTCACCAACACACTCACTGACCATGTCACCTTCAATAAGTAGGCCCTGTCAAGAACTTCTACACACACACAAACATGCACAGTTAATTATTAGATTTACATGTTAATGTCTTTAGACAGCACAATAATTATTTTACACAAATGATGCTTATTATAGGTAAACCTGTCAGTCTCAGATATCGGCCATACTGTGATATGTCAGTAATGGATGTAATAGAGAGAATTCTATAGAGATGCAGTAAAACCTGCAGAGTGAAATTTCCTTTAATTTATATAATTATTTTTCGCATTAATGAATGTCACTTAAACCCTGCGCCGTTTTTTGTGTGTTTTCTTTGTCCAGCGGGTGAGGGCAGGCATTCTGAAGGCCTTCAACAATCCCACAGAGAAGACAGCAGACGATGAGACCAAACGCCAAGTCAAAGGTTCACATGCATTCTGCACTCCACTGATAACCAAGATCAACAGTTCCACCTTGTGGCAGTGAATGTAAATACAGCTCAGAGATTGATCGGGCAGAGGATAGGTTTTAATGGAGGAGGAGAAGAGAACAGTACAGTCTGTTAGGTGATCTTTTGACTTGTACATGCTAATTTTTAAAATGAATAATCAAGGAAAATCTGTGTATAACCCTGCTTAATGCCTGATGAACTTTGACTTTTGGCCTGTTTTTTGCTTTTAACATACCTACGAATTAAAACGATTTATTTTGTAAATCTTTGTGATCACAATTTCCTACATACAATAGTCCTACATCAACATTGTTTAGTCTTGACTTGGTAAATGCCACTGATTCACAGCATTTCGTGGGAAAGAATGGTCACATTATCGGTTAAATTATAGTGTTTGATGATCATAGAACAACAAATAAAATTGGTAACATATAATTAGTAGTCAACCATTGTTCACATTTATGATTAATCTATAACTGTCTTTCTTTTCCACCAGCATACGGGAAGGAAGGTGTGAAGATGAACTTTGTTGACCGCATCTTTGTAGGCGAGCTGACCAACACAATTATGTGTGAAGAGTGTGAGCATGTAAGTATGTATGGGTGAATTATAACAAAGCATCTGAAAAGTCAGTATTGTTGTCTATGGAACACAGCAGGGTCGATAAGTCTCTTGTTTCGGTGCAGTATGTACGTAAATATCTGTGTGTGTGTGTGTGTATAGATGCACTGGCATTCTCCATTATAGTCTTAAATTTGTGCATATTTTAATACAACTAACATTAAGTTTCCATTTCTCACATTGACGCAGACCAGAAAAAAACAACAAGAAATCTGTCAGAGAGAACTGAACAGAAATAAACAGAAGGAAAAAAAAAAGAAGCACTTCAAGGACCAGCTCAAACACCAACTGTTTGCAGCAGGCGTTTACAATGAAATGTCTGAGCTGTGGGTTGTTAACAAAGCACTATGCAAACTAGAATATCCTTGAAGGTAGAGAGTACCAGGTGTGGAGCTGGAGAGGAAAAAGCAGAGAAACAGCTGCTTCCCACATTTCTTCTTAGACCTGTTGAAAATGTGCAGCAGACGTTTTGCTGCCTATAATTTCTGACTTTTAAGAAAGATAATATATGCATACACTGACTTAAGATGCAATTCTTTTTCCAGATCTCCACAGTGAAGGAGGCTTTCATAGACATCTCCTTACCCATCATAGAGGAGAGGGTGAGCTGTCAAAACTGCTTTCAAGAATAAACAGTAGAATTGGATGTGTGCGGTGTTTTCACAGATAATGCGTTGTTGTTGTGTTCAGATGTCAAAACCATCCAATCCTGGCAGGCTGGGTAAGGGCAGCAAAGAGCAGGACGCCCACTCGGCTCACGCTGACCAGCTTCTTTCTGCAGCTCACTCTTCCAACCGAAACACCAGGAAGCTTAGTGGACAGGTCAGAGTGTGTATAGTATGTACTGGTGCACTAGTTGCTGTGCACCCTTTTTTCATGAAAATGTTTGCATCTTTTCTATTCACAGTCAGGCTTCCCATCTTGTTGGTTTGCCTGTTAGATCTGTTGTTCATCTCTTTGTGCATCTTACTTCATACAACGCTTTAAAGTGACATTTTATTTGTAATAATAAAAACATGGTGTCAAATAAACCATGGTGTTGGTAGTGGTAAGTTAGTACCCCATCTTATTTGTAAATATTTATCAAATGTGATATTTAACCTCTGAAGTATTTCACATCCATGGTTATTTCCAGTTTCCACATGGATTTAAACTGCACATATATTTGACATATGACACATCAGACTGAGCAACATAGAATAATTACAAGAAGGAGATTTGTTTGTTTTACCAAGCTGTCTTTTTCTATCTTTGTGAGAAGCTGTTTTCAGACATGAACTCAAGACAATGTCAGGAAAATTGGGTCTGCACATTTTCTGTGTTTTGCCTTTCACATATGAAGAATGCAGAAGGAGATTCTCCAGATCAGATGCATTCACAACAACAGGAACATGTCTGAAATAATCAGGCAAGGGGTGGCGTCTGAGTAGAGCATGCAGGAGGCCGGACATAACATTTACATTCCGCTTCTGAAACCATGTGTTTTTGTTTATGGCACATAAACACTAGCGTCAGCGTTCTGTGCGACTTCTGTGACACCTCTTTTTCGTCATTAGAAATTTGTATTCAATTTTTTTGTTTGTTTGTTTCTTTTAAGTTTTGCATCCGTCACCTGTTAGAAATGTCATTAACATGGCCACTCGCTTGTGAGGAATTTTGCAGACATTTTCCAGCTGCATTCTCACATGGGCTCACTCCCACATTTTACAAAGGGCGGGAAAAGTTTGGGAAAATGTCAGGAACAACTGACTTCTTGGACATTTGCATGTCTCCAGAAAGTTTCAAGACAATGTCCGGACTTCAGTGCCTGTCTGAAAGCAGCTTTATATAGATTCTTCATTGATAGATTCTTCATCCTTAGTGGTGCTCACAGTAGACTGTAGATTTGTAGTGATTTGTAAAGGGATTTTTGTAAGACATAGTATTTAAAACATCCCTTCCTCTTCTTTTGTGAAAATACTTTACACACGAATCCTTTGCATGGCTCTACTGGCAGTGTGGGAGCTTTTCTACACATTTGCGCTGTGTCAAAAATTGTGTACAAAAGTCTTGCGTCAGTAGGTGACCAAAACAACTTTCATGGCAAAATAAATCAATATCTTTCTTAAATATGAGGCCAACAAGTAAATTTCTGCTAATGAGTCTGCTATCTCTGAAAAGGGCTAATGTGCCTGTTCTCCTTTCCTCAGAAGCAGCAGACCAGAAGGGCATCGAGCTCTGTGGAGGAGAAGGGAGCAGGCTGTGGTGCGGAGCGACCAGAGGAGGAGGGGGTCGCTGGTGGATCAGCCCAAAGTGTCACAGTTTGCAAGATGGCCACTGCCGGCAGCCTATCAGACAGCAGTGAAAGAGACTCCGTTGCTCAGGACAGTAGTAATGACGCTGACAGTGAGGCCTCAGAGAGTGAGTGGGCCCCACACACCTTCTCCTCCAGCCACGGGCACGGGCATGCGTCCACCCCATCGTCCACTTCCACCCTCACTCCATCCCCTACACCCGTCTCTGCCTCCTCCCCCTTATCATCGTACTCCACGAGGCAGGGTGGCACTGTGGAGCAGCTAGTTACTGCAGTGTCTAAAGTCAACCTGGGCTTCGGCTCTGGGGACTGCTCACCTTCCACCATGCAATGTTCTCCAGAGGAGCAGGGAGAGGCACAGTCCCGAGATAACCTACACCATCACCAGCACCACCAGGGGGCCTTCCAGTCGCTGTCCCACAGTTACACCCCTAGCTCCAAGGAGTGCTCCATCCAGTCCTGCCTCCACCAGTTCACCTCTGTGGAGCTGCTGATGGGCAACAACAAGCTGCTGTGTGAGAGCTGCACTGAACGCAGACAGAAACAGCTGCGGAAGAGTAGCTCAGCTGGTAAGACCGAACATCCGGAACCACGGTGCAGAACTATGGGGATGAACAGTCAGTGGTCCTATTTAGGCCTGGTATTGACATTTGTCCTGAGAGAAGTGGTCAGAGAAAGGGAAAGCTGAGTCAGGAGGGACTGAATGGATGACTGAATGAATACGAGCAGCTATGAAGAAAGATTTTACCCATTTAAGGAAAGTATTAATAATTGTGTGGTGATGGGTGTTGATATTGTGGCAGTGGCTAAAAACAAATCAACAGACAGGATGAAATTGCATTCACACAGTGAAAAGAATGTGGCCACTTGGCACTGACCACTTGTGATCTGACCACTCAGGATGGATGTTAATATCAGGTATAAACAGGGTCAGTGTCGTCGACCTGTAAGTGACTGATGTTTCATGTAATACCATTATTAGTTATTTTACACTGCACATCTGATTATTACATCACAGGCTTTCTATAGGAAACTACAAAGTGATACTTCACCCAAAATCCATCTTTTAAATATCAAGATATCATTATCTTTAGGCTTGATTTTTGGCTGCGTAAAGTAGTTTTAACCTTCATGGAGCACTGCAGCTGTGGGAAACGTGAAATCGACCTAGTTTCTATGATCCTGTGATTATTATTTGTTCTTTAAAAAAAAGATTCATCACTTTGATTGTTTGGACAAAACAGAATTGATGTTTTAAAGGTTAAACCCGTCATTCCCGTGTGTTTTTTCTTGTTTGCATAGATAAGAAGTTGGAGAAGATTTACACCAGTGCCAGGAAGCAAATGCTGATATCCTCGCTGTCTCCAGTCATCACATTGCATCTTAAACGCTTCCACCAGGTTAGTAGCCACACACAGCCTTTTCATCACTTGCCAATTTAGCGAGCAGATATTCAAATGCTGTTAAAAGTATTTGATGCAGTTATCCATGTTTTTTTTGTTTTGTTTGTTTACTTATCCTTCACAATGATATAGAGGCTTGTGTTTTGGTCTTCAAGCCCAAGTGTGCACTGTTTTGTGTTTGTTTTTCAAGGCAGGGATGAACCTACGAAAGGTCAATCGTCATGTTGACTTCCCTCTGGTCTTGGATCTGGCTCCGTTCTGTTCAGCATCCTGCAAGGTATTAAGCAACAAATTCAAAAGTGAATGGATCTTGGTTTTTAAACTCTCTCATCCAGTTACCATATATTTCACTTTAAACATGCTAAAGCTGTCTGCCATTCCAGTTTATAATAAATGTCCTCGGTTGGTGCTGTTTCTGGAGATGTCATTCGCTGTTCCTTTTTTAAGCTCTTTTTTTTCTCATCCTTTTTTTACATTTCTTTTAGAACCTGGCGGCTGGTGAGCGTGTCCTCTACAGTCTGTATGGGATTGTGGAACATAGTGGCTCGATGAGGGGGGGGCACTACACTGCATATGTAAAAGTGCGCTCTACCCAGAGGAAAACAGATCAGCACCTCAGAAACCTATCAGGTCAGGGTTCAGCTCTCCTGAGCTCTTTTAAGAACTTTTATTTGTTTTCTGCATCCGCACGTTTGTGTAAAGTTGATGAAAGCAGTCAGAGGCCTCACTTCTTATAAGCTTGAAGATGTCAAAGGGCACAATGAATACAGGGTTTTGTGTTCTATAGATCCATGTTGTTTTTCTTTTTCTCTTCAGAGTGTCCAGATTTACAGAATAGAGCTGGAAGGTAGTTGGGAAAATCCAGGATGCAGTTGCTACTAACAAGCTACTGTCAGACTTGACACATTATAATTGAAACCATTGGTTGGTGCTGACAGAAAGTTCAGACATGTTATAATAACTCCTGACAGGCTGACTAGGTTTAATAAAATCTTCACCTCAGTTCAACATTATGTTGAAGCCAATAAAATGCAGAACTATCAGGTCTGTTAATGAGCAAGGGTGGCAAATTTACATCCACAGTAGCATCTTACCCAAAGTACTCAGGTCTCATTTACCTCAATTGGTGATGCAAAAATGTGTACAAAGAATTTCAGTGTGTTTTTTGTTGAAGCCCAGCAAGAAGCTGCCAAACCTCACTCCCAGCCTAGTGACAGCACACAGTTCTTTAGCTGATTCCATGCTCTCTGCCAGCTCACCTAATCCACATACACACACTCACACACCGACAGAACACTAGTGAGGTTTGGTTTAAAGTTTCTGTTGCTTTGCTGTGTTTTGCACTTCTCTGTTCTGTGAACAGGATTGTATAACCACGATTGCCAAACAATATGTGCAATACTACTTGATGTTTTTTTGTCTTGTTTTTTTTCCAATATTTTTCCATGACATCCCAGCTTCAAGACACACACAATGCCAATTTAGTGTTCTCTCATTGGTGGAAGCTTTTGCTCCATGACATTGACACTGACACATTGTGTATTTTTCAGGTGCGAGGGAGGCCAGCGGCAGCTCCCAGGGCCAGTGGGTGTACGTCAGTGATACCACCGTTCAAACAGTACCAGAGTCAAGGGTACTCAACTCTCAGGCATACTTGCTCTTTTATGAGGAAATGCTGTAATGTGACCAACAAAAGCAGTTGTCCATAAAAATATTTTACTTTGTATTGTTTTTTTTTTTGGTACAGCCTGTACAACTCCTCTTACTGTTCCTGTGAGTGGGTGGAGGGACGAAAAGGGAAAGGCTTCACTGTACACTCACTTTTCTTACAGAAGAAGAATAGCTATTGTACCATATCCAAACAAAATAGATATATAAAAGATGAACAGATGTTGAAATTATTGTTTTCTGCTTTGACATAGTCCTGATTTTCATTTGTTTCTATAATGAAAAATGCTACCCTTTTATAAGAAGGTTGGATAAGAGGAAAAATAAGATTATTGAACCTGAGCTAGCATTATCGTCTTTGTCCGTCTTTATCGTCTCTAGGCCACAATCATGTGCCTGAGATAGAAACTGCATGAAGGAGTTTGCTACAGTACCGAACAGGAAATAAGCAGTTATTGCATGCTAAACTGTCTTCAGCACTGACTAGTTGATGTCAATATAGTGTGTGTGTGTATATATGTGCGAGTGTATGCACATACACGTGTGTGGGTGAGGGAGAGACAGGAGAATGTAGTTTTAAGGTGCTGTGTGTAGCATTTTCTAATCAGTATATGACTGCCAGGTTAAATTGGCATACTTGGTATTATTAATATTAAAACTCAGGACCAGTGTAATAAAGATTGGCTCCTGTGTCAGAGCTCTACACAAAAAATGTCATAAAAGAAGGCACTGGCTACGACTTGGTGACAAACAGGCTTGATTGTATATTTTAATAATAGATAATGGTCGGTAAGAAATGGCAGAACAATGAATTCAGACATGTTCTGTTCCTTTACAGTAAAGACACAAGGACAAGTAGTAATATCAGTCATGACAGAGTTTATAATCATACATTTAAGAAACTCCACTGCTAACTAGGAGAGTCCGTACCTCTGCCAAGGCTGAACAATCCTACACATGATAATCAATTTCTTATAGTAGAAATAATAAAGACAAAGGGAAGTGGTCTGAAAACCTAAATCGCCCTTAATTTGCATCCGCTGACATTTTATTGTTTCTTTTCAGGACCAGGTCCCATCCGTCCACCAAGTTTGGTGGAAATGGGTTTAGTATCTGGGTTTCTTTCAGCCTATCTCTATTTAAGAGTGTGGTCTTTAAGTTTGAGAGCAGGACTTTGATTTCACGTTTAGATTTTGTAATGCTCTCACTCAATACCCTCCGCTCACACTCAAATAGCCCCTGCTTGTGCTGGTATTTGCTTTGCTTGTGCTCAAACTGCGCTTGCACTCATATATTTTGTTGCTTGGACAGATTTTCCAAGCTCCAGCTTCAGCTCTCTTCCTTGTGCTCACGCTGCTTCTGTTCACGCATGAAACGTCTGCTCTCGGATTTCTCCTCAGCTCTTGGACAGCTTGGCTGATTTTATTGTGCTGCCATCGTTGTGGGTGTGTTAGCTTTATGTCTTTGAGAGTCCCATACATACATTCATAAGTTCATGCACTGCCGCCCTCCATGGCTTTATTTACTCACCAACAACGAGGGTGGAACAATTTCATTTGTCATTACTACACCTGGTGCTCTGTTGGTTGGGGAATTTTGACAGACTTGTTGCACAAATAAATCCAAGAACAGAAGACAAAACCAGAGAGCAGAGGAAATATCCGAGAGCAGACGTTTGACCCGTCACAGAGGCAGCGTGAGTGCAAGGAGAAGAGCTGAAGGCTGATCTGAGTGCAAGCAACAAAATATCTGAGCATTGCAGAATCTGAACGTAAAATTGATAAGTCGTTAGATAATAAACAAACAGGACACAAGTTAATAACATCTCACAGTAGTTTACTTTACATCCTGAAATAGCTGCACACAGCTCCTTTTTAAAGAGTAGCACAACAGTTATTTTACAGCCTACTTTAAATGGATTGTTCTATTTTTCATCAGAATGTATGAATGTAAGACTATCAGTCAGTTACATTTGCCAAAGACGAGTTTTTGCGGCTGCACGTTAGAGCAGAAAATCCAAACCAAACGTGAGGTGTTTACTTCAGCCAGAGTTTTGTTAGCAGTAGTTCCTTCAATCAGTATCTCTGATTGTTTAGTGTTGCTGCACCGACAAACACGCCCGATGCTCATCAGCCCAACAAAGCACCTTGTTTGCCTTCCATTGTATTTCAGCTCTACTGTAACTCTGTGGGCGCACACACAAACCCATTAAGAAGCCCGACAAAAGAGTCAGCACTGCAACACTGACTCTTTATTCCCTAATATTATCAATAAGGTTGAGCAAAAACAAATATACATATAAAAGGCTTCAAGCCGTACTAGAAAATCACCTTTGATGTCATGTGCATGGGTTAATGTTCTCATGAATGTATTGCCTATTCTTGAAATGTCTGTCTCATGAACTGTTCGTCTTTTTCTATGAAAATATTTTAGATGAAACTTTTTTTTTTTTGATTGTTGGATTTTTGCCAAAACAGTGTAAGGGAAAGGGTTAAACATATGCATCACAGTCTAGAGGTTTGTTGTTTTCATTTTGAAATAAAGACAAACTCAGTGCCTATGCTAAGGTTTAAGAAACCTGTGCATGGTGAGAAGAAAAACATGCAGAGTCAAATGCAAAGAGGAACCTGTGGAATATTTATGTACAGTATAAATTACTGTAAGCAAAAATAATAATGACTTTATGTAATTGTACATACTAGAAGCTAGAAAATGTTGGTGCTTCAGGGTTTTTCCTCAAGACGGATGTTTGTTTCAGAAAGACATTTAATTTCAGCTTTGAAATAATAAACATTTTGAATGAGTATAACTACATACTGTATCAAAAATAAATCTAATTTATGAACTGAATATTTAACTTGCCTCTCTCTTTATGTTTAGCCTCACTTGTGCAACAGTGCTCGCGGACAAGATATCACAATAGACCTATTTTTTTCTTTCTTATTTTTCTTTGGAATTGATGTTGTTTTTTACTCAAAGCGAAACGTTGTCCACCATAGCTCTAGGCTGTCACTGCAGATCCCAGGGTGCCATATTCAGCCCTTCTCGGCCGGTGATCGGCCGTGACGGGTGCATAGCAGCACTGCTTCAGAACATGTCGCGAGCTGGTGAAGGGGAGGTGGGTGTCGAATCAAGAAAAGGGCAACGTCCAAGACCATCGCCTTACATGTCCTCTTGTTCCCACACGCTGTGACATTCCAGTCATGCTGCTGGAGCATTAAAGCAGGTTGTCACCACCGCCACCAACAAAGAGATCAAATCTTTTCTGAAATGTATTTGTCTATTTTTAAAGTGTGGCTCTGGGGTGTGCGTGTGTCTGTTTGGGGGGGGGGGGGGGTTGGCTCTAGCTCTAGGACATGATGTTGAAGCATTTAATTTGATTAATCTCACTTAATGAAAAGCACCCCACCCCCACCCCCCCTTTGTGAGACTGTTGTAAGAAACTAATAAGGTGGTGCTCGGATGCTCCACCACCAGCAGTGGGGGTTAAAATGTTGTGCTCTCACCACCACTGTCACTGTCAGTCTCACCTATCCTGACACCCCACTACATACGTACATTAACGCACAACATGGTAAACGCATGCAGAAACACCCTTACAATGCATGTGCCTCAGGCTTTGCTCTTCACACTAATCTAGCACCAACACTGCACATGATGGAGTGCTGACCGACACCTGCACAAGACCCTTGTTAAATATATTTCAGACATGTATTGGAAAACGGTGACCCCCAGTAAGGGCTGCAGAGCCACTGCACATCAGACGCCCCACCTAACACTAGGCTTTCATAATTCAATTCAATTTCAATTCCCTTTTATGTGAATAGCGCCAAATCACGGCATTCATTTCCTCAAGGTACTTAAGGTTGAGGCCTTCAAACATTATAGAGAAACACAACAGTTTCCACAATGGGAAAGCAGAGGCGCCTGTGGAGAGAAAAACTTAGAGGAGGTCCAAGACTTTTTGGTGATGTGATGAATCCGTTTTCTTTATCATTATTCAAAGGAAATAAATTGATGCACATCATAAATTAAAATGCTCAGGATCTGAGGGTGGCTTCTGGTTTCTTGTCAAATTTATTTTTACTGTTTCAGTTGATATTGCGGAGTGGTGGAGGAAGTATAGAGATATGTAGAGTAAAAGTTGCAATACCATCATGTAAAATTCTCCATCACAAGCAAAAAATATAACATTTAAAATTTTACTTCAGTAAAAATTAAAAGCGATATCCACAGCAAAATGTAAAGTATCACGTAATTATGTTAAAAAACTAGAATATGCCTCTGCCAACCAGCACAGTTTGCATACATTTCTTCCCTGATTCATATAAGGTCACTGTGACCTTTGACCACTGAAATCTATTCAGTTCTCATCTGTGAGTGTAAGAGAAGGTTTGTGTCAAATCTGAAGAAATTTCTCCAAGGTCTATCTGAGCCGTGGTGTTCACAAAACCAAAGATATGTTTTGTCAGGTATCAGCGACCTTGACCTCTGACCTCTGTCTACCAAAATCTAACCAGTTCTTCTTTGGGTCTAATTGAATGTTTGTATTAAGATTGTAGAAATTCCCTAAAGGTGTTCTCGAGATATCTAATTCACAAAAATGGAACGGACAGAGGGACATTCGTACGTACTTGACAAACAACCCAAAAATATACTGCCTCTGGCCACTGGCTGTCGCCGGAGCGGAGGCATACTTAAAGTACTTATCAGGTGGTATAATAAGACTCCGGTTATAGTATTGGAATAAATATTTCTGATGGATTACTGCGCATGCAACATTTTAATTTTGTATTCAGTTGAATTTTAACTAAAGTGTAAAACTCAGTGTTATATCTTGTTCTCTGATCTAAGGATTTGAAGTATTTTGTTACTTTCAACTACTCTGCATATTTTAAACACACTGAACTTAATTAGCGTATAATTACCTGATGTTTTCTCAGATGCACTTCTAAAGTTTGTGTGCGCTTGACACCAAAATAAGTTGGCATCTCACCTCCGGCTTGTAGAGTCAAATTCATGAATTCTCTGTTCTCTTGATCATGATGTTTTATGTAATTTTATTAACACAAATCTCAAATACACAGAATGCATTATAAAGTACTTTATGAGGTTTAAGAGTTGCTTGTAGCATCTCCATCTTCAGCTGTTCAATCCCACCACCTCTCCCTCTCCTCTGTTTGTCTGCCCTTAAATGGGACACTGAGCTGCTGGGGGAGGAGAAATGCCAGAAGCCCTGCAGCATTTTTGAGATCATCTTCATCACCACCACCCATGGGCCAGGCAGTTTGGAAGTGGGCTGCTGCTGCTGCTGTGCTTTCGGGCTCTCTGTGTATTTCTGAGCCTGACTGATCATTTTGGTTTTGTTTTCTGTTGGTTACAGTCTTTCAAAGTTTGTTTTAAACCCCCTTCACAACGGCAAAGAGACAACCAGAGTCAACCACTGCACTTTAACTGAAAGATGTGTCAAATGTGACTCACTGAAACTGAGGAGGTGTGGTCGATGGTGAGCAGAGCAGCCGTCTAATTCCAAACACAGTGCCCCCCATCTTCCAACTGATGTTCACCTCTCAAACCTGAAAAAAGGAAAGAGGTATGAGGAGAAGACTGGACGTGTTCTCAGAGGAAATCTACTGTGAAGTCTTCTCAGGATTGTGGTCTTCGCAGACTGATGAGAGATCTGACGTCAAATTGCTCTGGCTCAAACTACCAGAGTATCCACCCACAGAGAAAACACAAGCTTCACCTCGACTGCTCTTCCTCCTCATACACACAGACTGCTGTGAGTGTGACATGAGCAGAGTTGAGGTCAGGTGTCATGCTGGACTGTGTGTGTGTACTTAAAGGCTCAATGTGTAGAATTTAGTGATATCTAGTGGTGAAGTTGCATGTTGCAGCTGAATACCCTTCACCTCACCCTCCCCTTCCAAACATGAAGGAGAACCTGTGGGAGCCTTCAGTTGTCATAAAAAATCTAAAGGTGTTTAATTTGTTCAGGACTACTGTAAAAAAAAACATAGAGAGCACCTGCTCCCGATGTAAATATAGAGTATTTAATAGAAAGGGACCATTCTAGGGTAAAAATTGTACAACAATTTGTACAAATTAGATGAAACACACTTGTGGAAACATCACTAGGATTATTTTATTTTCAATTTGTGCCAATAGATCCCTTTCACCTAAATCTTACACACTGAGCCTTTAAGGCATAAACCTTCCGGACTGAGGACATTTTGGCTGTTCCTCTTTTGTTTTTTTACAAAGGGCTGTTTGAAGGTTAAGACTTCCTTTTAAGGTTAGAACGGGTCTAGGTTGGAGTTAGAATGCAGCACTCTGAATGAGCGGGCATGGACACACAGGGACAGTGAGTGTTACAAGCCACTTAAAAACTCCATTATTAAAATAAAATGGATAAATAAATAAGTCAATAAAATAATTATTAGATTATATAGAAGGTTTAAAAGACCACAGGCAGCAGGAGTTTTAGTTTTTATAGAAATTCTCCAAACCTCCAGGGCCTCTTCCCTAGCTGTAAAATAAAGAAAGCTGAGGCATGTTGACATGACTATCTATGATAAACAATACTACATAACAGCAATAATAGATCAAAGATAATAAAAGTTCATTATAAGAGAGGTGTGCTTTGGATAAGTGTTATTTAAATCAATTAAGACCATCTGGTACAACTATATATCGACATATAGCTATATATACAGACATTAAGGTGTGATGGTTATAGGGGCGAGCAAGGGGTTGTGTGCGTGTGCGCGTGCGTGCGCGTGCTCAATTCAGTCACCAGTGCAATGAAACTCGCAGTGCCAATGATGCCTTTACGTGCCGCTCGTAATCTCCTGTGCTCGGTATGAAGAACGAAAAAGCAAAACTCCCCGGTCAAATTAACTGATTAATGAGTTTGCTTACTATATGGGATCTACTATCCTAAAGATAACTTTAATTTTTTGGTCTCCCATTTTTAAAAGCAGTGGGCTGATGATGCATTTCATGTTGCAGACCTGCAATGTCTATTATATGTGAAACGATAAATGCAACAAAATTTGGGAAAAGGTAAACGCTGAATAAGAGTGAGATACAAAATTCCCGGCAGCCCCTGAAGGCAGCAGCAGAGCCTCAGCTCCAGTGCAGCCATTTTGATTCGGAGCCGCAGCATCGGAGGGAACCTTTGAGGAAAAGGTGCGGATTGTTTTACTTAAGGCAAAGATCTCATTCAGTCTCATTCACCGTACACATCTGCACGGACTCCAATCTAAACACAAGGGCACATTTGTTCAGCGGCTAAAATGCTCCTGCTATCTGTTAGCGTCCATTTCTTTTTATCTCGGCTAACGTTAGCTCGTGTTAGCTTGGCTGAGCTTCTGCTGCTCGGAGAAGCAGAGGCAGTTTATAGTTTAGGATTTTAACGACTTCGAATGTATTTATGCAATATGAATAAATGCAACAAGATATTAAAGCACGGAGCCTTTGATTCCTTTGGTGGATGGTCCCTAACTTAATGCTAACACAGAGCTAGCCGAGCAGCTTGAGGTAACGTTAGCACTGAAGTCGAAGCTAACGCTCACTCGTAAGTGTGTCCATTAGACCAGATCCAAGTGTACCGTTACAGCACATAAACGGATGTTGCCATGCCAGTTAGAGTGATGCTAATTTAAAGGTGTTAAACTTGAGTGTGGCTGGCCTCGGTGTTTCAGGTTCTGATCCAGGGAGAGAGATGTGGGACCAGGGAGGACAGCCCTGGCCGCAGTGGCCTCTGAGCCAGCAGCAGTGGATGCAGTCCTTCCAGCACCAGCAAGATCCAGGTCAGTGATGCAAATGCACAGTGAAAGCATTTGTTATTAACAAGAAATCTGCTGGTATTCCGTGCTCATCTCAAGCACCCTCCATAATAAGAGCCTTGTGTCTGTCAGTACATTTGACATCCATGTGTTTATCTTTTGACTTGGTGCAGGTCAAGTGGACTGGGCAGCTCTGGCACAGGCGTGGATAGCTCAGAAGGAGTCTACAGTAGCAGAGCAGCCGAACGTTCAGCCCAATGGGCAGGATATCCCAGGCCTGGAACCTGTCGGACAAAGTAACCATGGTGCCTTCCAGGGCGACCCAGCTTTTGGCAGAATGTGGCAGCCAGGTATGCATTCAATCCTATTGAGCTGCAAGGCATGTTTTTTCTGGTTATTGATTTTCTCTATTCTCTTCAAATGTATTTAAATCCTTATGGTGCACTCACATTAAAGGCAAAGCAAATATTTTGTGCATTGAGATTACACACAGTCAGTGCAAAGACACAAATTTCTTGCGATCTGCAAGTGACACGTTGCGACCGAAGCAAACTTCTCGTCTTTCCTTTCTCTAACTTGAGTTGAAATGCTTTTTGATTTCGAGAGAAAGATTTTCATGGTCGTGAAGGCCAATTACTGTTGAGAGTTAAACTCTGTGATTTGAGCTAGAAGGGCATCAAACTGACCACTGGTCAGCCACAGGTAGAGCTGGAATCAGTAGTCAACCAAACCAGAAAAATTTAATCCCTGAGCTGTGTGCGGGCTCTGATTGGTCTTGTGAACACACACACGACCGCTGCAGTGAATTTTCCAGAGTTTCCACGACAGGTACCACGCAGCAACTGCAGTCACCAGTAGACGTCCTCTTTCCTGGAGGAGAGTGGACATATATTTCAGGGTTGTTTATTTGCATTGCTTACTATCCTGAAGCCAAATTTACACTAGTAAAGCAATAGGATGACATGCTTTGCATTTTGTGTAAATGCAGCATTACGGTGTTGTCGTAACACATTTCATCATTTGTAGTCAAAGTGGTTCTGAAGATGTCTAACGCCAATAATGTATGTGATGTAATTTTAATAATTGGTATCGGATGAAGAAGATTAATCGGAAAAAAGATACAAGACATGAGACCTTAAAGGTGTAAGCTCACAAATAGACATGAAACATGTCAAACAGTCTCTCTTGGGCATCTACTACATAACTAATCAGAATTTCCCTTTGTGGGTACACAAAGATATTCATATTGCATTGGTTTGTATTTACTATGTAATCTTCCTACACTTTTAATAGAATGGGGAATGCATGGACAGCCCCCTCCTCCTCCTCCTCCTCCTCCTCCACCCCCTGACCAGGCCTGGATCCCTCCAGGGTCAGGACCAATGGATGTGGTGAACCCCAGTGAGGACAGCAACAGCCAGGACAGCGTGGAGTTCAACTCTGAAGCCCACCACGGGGTTTACCCCCAGAACAGCCATGGGTATGGGGCACAGCCCGACAGCTACGCCATGGCCCCCATGGCCATGAACCAGTTTGATTATCAGGTATGCAGATGCTACAGTAGAAACTGTTGAAGCGTTTGGGTTTTAGTGTGACAACCAAGTAACACAAGAAGGAGCAATCCATAGAAACTGTGCCGGGTCCCAGCATCTAGGTGTATCAGTCATTGCTTTCTTGATGCGGTGCAGAGGAAAGTGTTGGCTTGTTGAGGATCCAGCATGGTTTGGTATTATTTTATCAGCTGTTTTTTTTCTTCTTCAAGCAAACAGATTTTCTAGCACAGTTAGGAGCAATGGATGAATGTCAGCTAAAATAACCTGGGGAAAGACAACAGCCCCACCCTCATTGAATGCCACCTGGTGGTATTTACAGGACCTTCTGTGCTTTAAAATTCTCTTAATTTTTACTTTTGTGCTGTCTCTCCAAAGCATGGAGCTGCCTCATCCTTCACCCCCACACCTACGGGCTTCCACTCTCCATACTGGCAGGGTCCTCCTCAGAACAGACGAGATGCTAGACCCCCCGGGTTCAGAGAACGGCCCAGATCCCCTATCCAGCTCCCTGTCAAGCAGGAGGCCGCGGCACCATTAGGTGAGTGTGATTTCACTCAACCTAAGCCGGTTTCAGACCTGCGGAGGAACTCTGGAGATTTGGGTGTGGACATTCTCCGCAGTTTGCCTTTCACACAATCAACGGAGCGGGAGATTCTCTGCTCAGACATGTTCAGAACAGCAACAAATCCTCCACAGGTTTCAGGTGAGGGGTGGTGCATCAGTCAGAGGCAGCAAGTAACATATTCATTTGGTTGCAGAGATCACATATTTCTGATTACAGCACATCAACACCGTTATCCCCCATTATTCAGGCGAGAGGTGGAGCAGCCGGGTGCAGCTGACAGAGACAGGTAGTGATATACTAATTCTGCTGCGTAGATCATGTGATTGTCTTTACAACACACAGTCAGCTCTTATGACCACAAACTCTCTTGACATCTTCGTCGGTGTCTTCTACGAGTGTGAATGGAAAAGCTTAAAAACAAGTTGACAAATCTTGAAAACATATCAGTATGTGGATACAATCCTTTTGACCATGGGTTTCTCCTTTTTAGATGCTGTTAAAAGACGAACACTACCTGCGTGGATCCGTGAGGGCCTTGAAAAGATGGACAGAGAGAAGCAGAAGAAGCTGGAGCGAGAACGAATGGAGAAGGAGCGTGCAGAGATGGCGAAGGATGATGGCAACAAACACGAAGCAGACAAGGAGGGTGACGGGCCACGCGTGCCTCGCAAGAGTAAATTTGTAAGCAACACATTTCTGGCCTTGACTGCAGAAGGGTTATCTTTGAAAATCAGTTTACATTGTTGTGTTAGTGGTGATATGTATAATCCAACTGCAGCAATGATCGTGTTGAAATATGATGCAGATTTTGCTGCTTTGTTGATTGAATCTTAGTTTTTTTATTCTTTCTACTTCAGGACAGTGATGATGAGGGGAATGACGACAATAACGACGACGCGAAGCCCGTCATAAAGAGGGAGTTTTCTGTCCGGAGCCCATCACCTCCTGCAGAGGACAGTGAACCTGAAATGACTGAGGAGGAAAAGGAATTTCAGCTAGTCAGTTTGACCAATGCATCTACATTGTTGTAGTGGATCTAACCCCTTTTGAAAAGGTTTCATTGAAAATATTGCATTTCCTCTGCCTTTCCCCCTGGTTTTTAGATGGTCATCACAAAAACACTTCTGACAGAGATCCTTCTTGAGGTCACTAACGAAGAGATCGTACACGTCGCCAAAGATACTCACCGGAAAGCTACTCGAGGTCTGCTTTTGTTTTTTCCAGTTTATGCATCATCCATACTTGTCACCAAGACATTGTTGAAATCTGAAGAGAATCCATTATATTTATATAAGCATTTTAAATCAGTGGGTCAGTGGTGCCCTGTAAAAGGGTGATTGAGCAACAAACATGGTAATAAAAACATGGGTGTATGTCTGAAATGTATTCTCAACTAATGCATCAGAAGGAGAGTGAGCAGAGCCATGTTTCCTACAAACGCTTACTTGAAAACATCTTCATGGCATTGAAGGTGCAACTGAAAGACTGTATGACTGAATAAAGTCTCAGCATTGACTCAGACCAGCAACCAGTTATAGACACAAGTGACTTTCTCCATTCAAGTGACTGTGCATTAGTACAGATTGGTTCTTTTCCTCCAGTCCAACTGTTTGACTTGGATTGGGACAGAAGTCTGTTTGTTAACCCTTTCTCTTCTCTCCATTTTTTTTCCTTTTGTTTTCCTTTTTGTTTTGTTTCTTCTCTTACCAACGGCAGCTCATGTGAATAGTGCTTTATCTGTGACCGCCCTCTCTAGCGACTCTCGAGCCTTTGAGGATATGGCAGTATGTGTTTTTAACATGTTGTTCCTGTTGTTGATGTGAATCAAAGCTCCTGCAAAACAGCTGGCACAGTCAAGTGCACTGGCTTCTCTGACTGGTCTCAGTGAGTATCCCTTTTTTGTCACCGGGGGGAGGGAAGAAAAATAATTTAAATTTTTTACGTGATGCCGCCATGTTAGTTGGAACTGGAAAAAAAAACGCAGGATAAAGATTCATTAAGACTGAAGTGGCATCCTGGGTTTAGTTTTCACTTTGATGGTAAAAGCATGCGCTCAAAGTATTGATATTAATATTTTTAAAGGATATCTGTATGTATTAGTTTGGTTTTAAGAGGATTATTGATATGAAATACAGCGTTAAACAGGAGTAAGTGCCTTTTTTGGGAGTGAGGGGACCTTGGGTTCTGAATAAGGGGTTTCAGAAGTTGGAACCTGATTGTGAGAATGGATCTGGGTCCTTTCCAACACTCAACAACCTGGGGGCTCTGTTGTGGCAGGCGGGCTCGGTGACTATGGTTCAGATGAGAGTGAGGATGACGATGAGCGCAGCGTGCGAGGATCCGAGTCCTCCGACACAGACGAGGAGGAGTTGCGCCACCGCATCCGTGAGAAGCAGGACGCCTTCCGCCGCAAAGAACGGGAAATGCAGCAGCTGCTAGAAAAACAAGCACAAGAGGCTCTGCTTGCACGCGGTAAGATGTTTGAGTCTTTGTGTGTAAAATTACAACACAGTAACTAGTCGGACTTTAATGCCTCAAAATGTCATACATTGCTGTGTTACATATCTTAACAGATCCAATTTCCTGGTTTGTCTTTGTTTGTTTCTACAGAGGAGATGGTGAAGGAGAGATTGAGCAGAGAAAAAGGGGAGCATGATGAGGGCCAGGCAGAGATCCCACACAAGCAGGAAGTAAAAGAGAGGGAGGCGGAGCCCATGGTAGAGAGGCGTAGGTCCCGTAGTGAAAAGGAGGGTAGTGAAAGCAAGCACTCCGGTAGAGGGAAGGAGCGATCGGGACGAGGTGGCAGCGATTCCCCTGCAAATGGTCACAGCAGCAGCTCATTGTCCACCTCCAGCCACAGCAGCAGTCGTTCTTCATCCTCCTCCTCTTCTTCTTCAGCATCTTCCCGCAGCTCCTCTCGATCGTCCTCCCCACAAAGGAAGAGGAGACGTAGTCGCTCTTCGTCACACAAGGCTCGCAAACGCAGCCACAGTTCACATAGGCGTCGCAGCGATCGTAGTGAGAAGGTCAGGGACAGGAGGAGGAGCAGTGCTGACAGGTCAGGCCGCCACAAGACAGACCGCAGTGATTCCAGGGAGCGCAGGAGTCGCAGGAGCAGGTCCAGATCCAGAGACAGGGGCAAAGCCAGGGCCAGAGACAGCCGCAGTCGCAGCAGGGAGAGGGAGAAGGAGAAAGACCGGGATAAGGAGAGGAAGAGGAGCAGAGAGTGCAGGGATAGCAGTCATAGTCGCAGCAGCAAACAAAAGCAGAAGGCCTCCAGCAAAGACAGAGAGAGGCGGAGAGACAGGAGTCGCAGCCATGAGAAAGATAAGAAAAAGAAGGATAAAGACAAGGATAGGGAGAAAGATTCTGATAAAAAGAAAGAAAAACCAAAGGGCAATGAGAAAGAAAAGGAAAAAGGAAGCTCTGGAGTTACCGAGGAGAATGGCAAATCAAAGAAACGGAAAGAGAGCGACTCATTCACGGACTCTCAGGGTGACAAGCACTCCCGGCAGGAGAGCAAAGGCAGCAAGAAGGGCTCCGCCAAAGCTAGCAAGAAACGCTCAGACTCTGACTCGAGTAGATCCCCTTCCCCCGAGGTTAGCAAGGAAAAGAAATCTAAGAAATCCAAACGTAGTCGCTCACGGTCGACGGAAAAATCTCACAAGTCTGGTAAGAAGGCAAGCCGCAAACACAAGTCTAAGTCGCGATCAAGGTAGTATTCGTTTTTATTCTCTCTTTCTTATTGTATGTTCTCATTGTATGTCTCATTGTGATTTCTCTGGATTCCTTGTAGTCAATGTATTTTTCAATAACTGAAGGAAAATCCTGAAAAATGATTGTTTTCGAAAACTCGGCTTCAGTCACATACATCTGTTGCAATAAAGAGTTTTAGTATATAATACTTTCTATCAAATGCAAATTGACCATGAATGAATTTCAGTTTCATCAAATCTTGATGTTACCCTCTGTTGCCTTGAGAGAGCCTAGATCTCTATTTTTTAGCCCTTGTTAAAATGTGTAATCTGTCTCCTGCCCAGAGAACTGCGGGGAAACTTAGATAAGGTCTTAGTAATGTCCTAGGAAATACAGATCACTTGGCTGCACAGGGTAGATGTGGTTGTCTAGAGTATGCAGGACTCATGTTTTCATGTACAGTATGTCTGGTGCATGTCTGTATTATAGTATGTGTGGGTAAGTGTTCTCGGTGCATCATATTAATGTTTTGTCTGCGCCTCTCTTACAGGTCAGCGTCCCTCTCCCGTCATAGCAGACGCTGAGGAGCACAGCTAACCTCATGATCTGTGCACGTTACCATTTTAAATTCCATGAGTTGAACAGGCTTGTCTCATTATAGAGGCAGTTGTGTAGGTGACCGCCCCTCCCTCCCTCTCTCTCTCTCTCTTTCTCTCTCATACATTTCTTTTTTTTTTTCATCTCTGTAAATATGTTGTTATTTTAAAGTGTGACTGAAGAACAAGACATTTTGAATGGTAGGAGTTTACACTTGTAATTTTATGCAGAACTTAACAAGACTCGGTAGACACTAAAGATTCAAGTTGTATCATTTTAAACAGTAACAGGGTTCATCTTTTTCCTCCAATATTATTGTAAAATGTCAATAAAACTGTTTGTTCCTTGTTTTTGCTTCTGTCTTTGATCATACTGTCAGTGAACAGGAACCCATTTTATGTCAAACTTGAAAATACTACATTTATAAATCACAGGACAGTGCTGCTGTTACTGTGTATCTGGATAATGCATCATAGTTGTACCCTTGGACTACATGATGAAGAAGCAATCACAAGCACTGAAGGGTCATAAGCACGAAAATATCATCCAATTACATCAGTTCTGCAGAAAAATGTCTGACCTTTACTCACAAAGTGCAGTTGGTGTCTAAACAGATCATCCTCACACAGGCCTCATGAAGAATTCAGGAACTCGCTCTAAAAATATGAACATATTGAACTTTTTACAAAAATCCACAATGCCTGATGACATTTATCGTCTGTCACAACCCTAAATCAACCATTACACAAAGATTCAGTCAACATATCCACCTACCTATTTTTATCCTCAGCGTAAAGTAGGTTTGTCATTTCCTTCCTGTCGCTATCACCAACTAATCGTTCCGGCCGGAACTGAAGTTGCTGTCGTTTCTACCCGAGCAGTAAACGCTGGAACACCGGAGGTCCCACTGCCTGGTGCTGGCCACAGACTGTTTATATAAAGGTGGTTGTAGGTGCAGAGCAGACCGTGTGGCTGCAGCGCGGGGCGGTGACATGTATTGTAAGAGGTTGGAACGCCTCGTGTCGGGGCTGTACAGATGTCGGAGCGGCTCGTGCCGGGCCGCGGTGCGTGGGCAGCGGGCAGCGGGGCCGCAGAGGAGCGCTGCCGTGTGGAGCCCGTGTCCGACTGAGTCCTGTCCCTTCAGGTACAGTGGAAGGTTCAGGGGGACAGCAGCAGGGCCGCTCTGTTCATGGTGCTGGTCCTGGTTGTGTTGGGAGGGGTCAGAACAAGCAGCTGACAGCTCAGTCAGGGGTCAACCTATCAAACTAAAAGCACCGATTAAACGATCATTTTCCTGACAATGTTGGAATGTATCAGAATGAAAGTTTGGCTGCAACCCAACCGTCTTTCTTGGTGTTGATTATTCTTATTATTCTGCAACAAGTCAGAATATGCTTTTAGAAAAGACTGAGCTTTAAATACATCTAATTATGAAACAATAACATCTTGAAAAGCAGCACATGCTTACACTAGAGACGCAGGGTTTGACACATCAACACTCCCTGTGTGGTCACTTTTCACTTCATCCACCAACTCATCGGCTCACTCTGTGTCAAATCACCACAGTCTCAGATTCTCCTCCTTCTCATATTTGTCAGCTCTTCATATTATTGTTCCTACCCCTTATCTGGGCAGCCATGTTTGATCATGAATATCTTGACAATTATTGTTGGCCAGCCTCACCACCTCGTCATTGGAGGATGAAAAGACAAACATATTTTCTGTACATGCCAAAGGTTAATAAAAGCTTGTACTGGCCTACCAATGTATATATGAGGCCTTTGAGTTAGTTAAAAGTACAAAACCTCTCAAAATGAGAGCGACATTGCAGGTACTTCAAATCCACGTTTTTGTATTATGTGATTTCAGTCAATATTTTATCTTCATAAGGAAATAGCATAAATAAAAATTGTGGAAGCATAACTTGGGCATTTTCATTGGTCCCAAAAAAGTATTTTCTGTAGCCAGAAGGAACAGAAACATATTTATGGAAATAGCTTGATTTATAGTTGTTTAGGTTCCAGTGGCCTTCCAGATTTCCGTTTTTACAAAAATAGACAAAATTCTAGATCATTTTACCCATGGTAGAAAAAATGTCTGCCTGTGCCATGGGAATAATAATAATTAGGGATACATATTTTCAGCACATGCATTGGAATAGAGGGTGAGGTTGTGAATATTGAAAAACAACAAAACAAATAAGGTTTGAATGGTTTCTGAGAAAGGACAGGCATCTTTAAGGAGGCTTTAAATTCTCTGTGCACAGCTACCTGTTACCAGTTTCCTTGACCTCTAAACTTTAATTTATCTTGCATGATACAAACGCATTTCAGCACTGACGTTAACCTAAACATGCCCAAAGTAAGACATGCTATTAATAGTTACTGCAATAAACATTGACTGAAATATTTATCTGCAAACATGACCTCCCAGATAAGATTTGTGAGAGTGAAACAAATAAAATACATCAATGCAATTGAACAGACATGTTGTTCTGACCTTTTGGGACACGATCATTTAACAGACGAGCTGCTGTAACGTTTCCTGTTTCCTGTCTGACTTGACACTGAATGACCCAGCAGGAGGATTCTGTAGCTTTATATAAGAGGCAGACACTTTAAACTTCATGGCCCCAGAACCTTTTCTCCAGTTGCCGACAGTGTTTAATGGTCCCTGTCTGTTTTTCCATGTGCAGCACTCGGCCATCCTCCAAAAACACAGTGGACCCCGATGAGGTGAGGAGGTTCCAGTCCCTGGCCGGCAAGTGGTGGGATGAAAAGGGAGAATTCGCAGCTCTTCATGCCATGAATGACCTGCGGGTGCCTTTTATACGGTGTGTGTCTGTGCAAAATATATGTTTCAATATCTATCATGGTTTTGCAAATGCAAAGATGTCTTGCCCAAGTTGCTGTCAACACAGGCGTCGAGCTGTTGGGTCAAAATATAACCTGAAGCAGATCCGGCCTTGTGGTGTAGGAGAGCAGAGAACACATCAGGGATCCGGCGAATCAACAGAAATGTGAAGTGACAGGATTCCTTCGCACATCAGCACATTTTCAGCCGTCCCTACTCTACATACGAGTGTTTTGGGGGCTGGCTGCGACTCTGTTTTGATTGATAAGATCTGCTCTCGGGGGACTGCGCATGATAATCATTACGTTCGCCGAGAGCCCACTGAGGCTCCCCCCTTCCCCCTCCATGGTCGTGTTGGTGGTGATGGGTGTTTATGCTGACAGTGTGACAGCTCCAGTGCCAGTGTATGTCTGAGTGTGGCTGATTCTCCAGATACAGCTCTGCCCTCAGGGTGCGTCTAAATGAGATGCACCACTGTTGCTGCTGCACCTTTACACTCTGACAGTCTCACTGTGATGCAGTTGATGCTGCTGTGGAACCGTGCAGCCTTCTTTGTTTTAATGGTCCATCAAGGTCAGACCTCAGTAATATTGAAATGTATTACTCTGACTTTAGATCTTTCCAAATGTTGCTCTCTGTTGATGGTTGTAGTGTTTTCTTCATGGAGATAGTTCAGGGGTTCTACGATGCTCTGGCTCAGTTGTCCCAACAGTTAGGTCACTCCAGTTGGGTAAACAGCACAACAGCACATGGTTACACCATTGTTGTGTTAAAAGGAAATGCTCATTATGAGTGACTAATTTAAAGAATAAGACTTGGCCTTTTTCCTCTAAGATTACATGAATGATTATGAGGAAAATGTGCAGGAGTCAGGATTGAGTCAGACATTTTTGAAAACTGAATATGCCACATTACTGTAAATACAGATAATAAAGACTGTTGTCCAACCTAAATATTTCAGTCACTTTGAAATTCTAGTAATAAAGTAGAGTAATAAGTAATACACCACCGTTACAGACAGTAGACGCAGTACAATGTGTGGTCATATGGAAAGAAAATACATTTCTTGCTGTTATTTTCCTCTTTTCCACTTTAGATGAAGAAATGATCAGTTCAGTTCTCCAGGGTAATTGCTAGTAAAGAGCCCTGCATGTAAACACAGGTGGCATTGATCCAGTGGTCTGCAAGAAGACTGGTAATTGCTAATATAATGTGTTTAAAGCAAATCATTTAGAAGGGTAGTTTGTCTCTTTTGCAGAGACAGAGAAAACTGAGCCAAAATGATTTATAATTTAAACATCCCAGAAAATATGTCGACATAATATGGGTAAAATTATGATTACTTTCTAAATGTTTATTTTCAATTGTGTTTTTGTTTTTGATTCATGTTTTCCTTTTATGTATAGTAATTCATAAGAAACGTTATGGCCAAGTTGAAAAATATCAAGCTTCAATTACATTTGTTTGTCAACATCTGAGGAATTTCAGTATCTTAGTATCAGTATTTTTCACTCCCTAGTTTGACTCCTTTGGCAATCCAAAGGCTCTGGTCAAAATGATCACAAACAGATCTCTTCACTCTTTTTTGACTAGTAGAAGTATGAATCTTTTCTCTTCTTTTATCATAACCCTCCATCCTGCATAGTTGATCATGTTGAGATACTTTGACATTCCGCTCAGATGTGGATAAGAAGCCTTTGTCAGTGTCTTTGTGTATTGCGGTGATGTCAGGAGCTAGTTAGGTGGATGTCTGCTAACATCTAATCTCATTTCCTTCACTGTTTGCACGAGTGCTCACGCACCGCAGCAGAGCTTTAATGAGGATGATGCATACCCAGATCCGAGGCTGCTCTGCATGTTTCGCGCCCGAGGCAGGCGGCCGCTAGACAGCGTGTGAGGGGATGAAGGAGCACAGGAGCAAGGTAGGGCTGACTCTGTAGCCAGAGGATAATTTGAGGTTGTCAGCTGGCCAACACTTTAGCTCGCAGCTAAATGGAGGCGGTGTTTGTGACAGAGGGGTAAGCAGAATGTAGAGATTCTTTGGGGTCTCCCGCCTCCCATACATGCAGGCTGTGGTTGTTTTAAGAATACTCGCATCTTCCCTCAGTGCTTTTCACATCAGATTAGACTGTGAGCATAACATGAAGGGGCGTCTGTTGGACCGCAAGAGACAGATGTGAGAGCGGAGAGACGTTTTAATTTGAAATTTCAAATGTGTGTTTACCTGCACAGGGATAATCTGCTGAATGTGCATAGAGCACGGCATCCTGGGAAACCGCTGGCAGGACTCAGAATACTGGACGTTGGCTGTGGAGGAGGCCTGCTCACAGAGGTAAAGTGTGTGTGTGTGTGTGTGTGTGTGTGTGTGTGTGTGTGTGTGTGTGTGTGTGTGTGTGTGTGTGTGTGTGTGTGTGTGTGTGTGTGTGTGTGTTTTTGAGAGAGAGATGCCGATCCAGTGAGAACAAGGACATGTAGACAAAAATATCTTTCCTGTACACAATCTGTCCAGTCGCAATTGTTTCAATTGCTACCTTTCACGTCACATTCAGCCTTTTATTTTAATCCTGCAGATTGCAGTCTGTTACACTATGAGATTCTGCTTCCAGTGCATTGTAGTGTCAGTCTGTTCACATACATACCAGTGCTGGAAAAACATTTTCATGTCAGGCCGGTTCTCGTTCTCTTTTGATTTGACTGGTCTCAGTGTGGTGGATCGGACAGTCGGTCGTTTACAGTTGTTTATCTGTTTGTTAGTGTTGATAGCTGCGCACCGAGGACACAGCTCCTGTCTCTGCCCTCGTTTGAACTGAGGACATACCAGCTGTGTTTTGTGATTTGGGAAGACAAAATCAGGTCCTGTATTTATAAGGCTCTGTCACCCAGGCTGTCGTATTCAGACACACACAAACACAAAACCCCCTGAAAAAAGTGTCTGTTAAGATTTAAACTGTGTTTGTGTCTCGGGGTGTCTTGTCACTGTAAGTCGACCCATCAGAAGGGATCAGGCAGGATGGAGATTAGCCCCTGGCCAAGCAAGTGCAGCTCTCAACACAGGGATGTGTTTCTACCTAATGTCCAGAAGAGGGCACTGTAGCTCACATTCAGCCACTTCAGATGTTTATTCTAACATGCTGTTGAATTAAAATCTGTGTGGTATTGCGTCGATCCTTCACCGACTGTGCCGTGAATTTACTTTCACATTAACATGCTTATTGTTTATTGTACTGTCTTATAGATGAAAAAGTAAATATATTCCATGAAACATGGGTGGCAGTGATGTTTACTCTAAACACTGATGCATTACAAGATGCCTGTAGACATTTCTCTGTAGTGTGAAATATCAGGCAGCTTAACTTCACAAAAATGAGAATCTGTTTTAAAGAACCCAAACCTCAGGAAGTTAAATAAATTTGGATATTGAGCAGACCATTAAAAACTGTGGAAGAATCTGTCCAAGAATATGATTTTTTTTTTTAACCTAATTGAATTTATAGAAAGTGTTCATTATTCATTCATACAGCTGGTTAAACTGGGACATCATGGATGCAATCAAGTGTAAAAAAGTGTATACACCCGCCAAGGCCCAACCGTCCCTTAATGAAAGCACATTTAATTTCTATAGATCTGGATTTTTATTTGGATCTGCACCAAATTGCACACACTCCTAAATATCAGTCCACTAAACATATCGGATTTGTATCATCAAGATCAAGAATTATTCCCTGGTAAATGTATTAAAAAGCACCCTATCGTCAAATGTTTAAAATAATTCCTGGTTCAGCGCCCGGATCCACACCAGAATTGATGAGGTCCTTCCTTCGGACATGGCCCATCCCTCCTTAGATGTTACAGCATCCACAGTGTAATCTTGTGTACAAACAAACAAAACCAACAGACCGGGGTGAAAGTATAATCACCTCCATGGCGGAGGTGGTAAAAGGAGAAACATTTTCAAAATCGTGAGTGAACCGACCCTTTGTGGCCACACTGACTTTTTACCATGATGGAGATCCTACAGATGAGGTGGAGACACCACAATGTGCTGAATGCAAACCTTACCCAGGATTTCACACATAGAGATAGCTCTCTCTCTTTTTTCTTTTATTTATGTATGCGCTTGGTCATTGTTTTTAGCAGTGTGGTGTAGCCAAAGACGGATTTGAGCATATGGACAAAGATAATTTCTGATTTGATGTTCTTGTGTGGCTTTTTAAAACGTTTTGATGTAGAACAATTCCAGGTGTGACTCTCCTCATTCCCTCCTCCTCCCCAGCCTCTAGGTCGCCTGGGGGCTAATGTGGTGGGAATAGATCCGGTAGAGGACAGCATCTACACGGCTCAGCTGCATGCGTCCTATGACCCGGACGTTCGTGATTCCGTCTCCTATCAGGCCTGCACCCTTGAGGAGCTCTCGGCGGACGGGGAGGAGGAGAAGGGAGCGGGTCAGTTTGATGCCGTTGTAGCGTCAGAGGTGGTGGAACATCTGGCCGATCTGGAAACATTTGCCTTCTGCAGCAGCCACGTGCTGAAGGTGTGTCCCGTGTGTGTGTGTGTGTGTGTGTGTGTGTGAGATTCTCCTCCCAGCTGTTGACTCATGTCAAATATTTCTGCATCTGTACAGGGCCTGTCTGCGTGTTCATCTGAGCATATGCTAAGGTTCATATGCAGATTTTGTTAGGTTTGTTGTGTTTGCATCTGCTGGGAATAGGTTAGCATCATGTTTTTATAAATGTGCTTTGTATTGAATCTTGTCGAGCTCTGATGGAAAGCTGTGCATCAATACCGAGGCCAGATGATCGTAATCTCCTCGGCCAGTGGGCCAGAGTGTTAAGAGGGAAAAAAGCCGCCTAATCTTCACTCAATGCCTCTGCACTTGGATTAGGAAACACTGGACTTCTGCTCTTTCTGTCTGGCCCATACTGCTCACTTGTATTATTTTACTTAAATAAAAAACTTTACAGTGTATCTTGCTTCAGGACACTTCAGCAAGGAGGCTTTAGTATGAACTCGTGTATTGTTTGGATTCATTCAGTAGAAAACGAGCTGCACTCTGACTCTTTTATTTTCCATCCCTTCCACTTTCTCCCCCAGTCCACTCTCCCTCCCCTTTTGACCAAGGTAGAACTCTGTTACCTCCCAGTCATGTGCACTGGTCTCTCTCCACTGAAAGCTCTAAATCCACTCTATATATATCCTCCGGTAGCCATGCACCTCACATGTGTAGAACATACCTACAGGGATGTTCTTTCTGCAGCAGTGATGCAGTTTAAACAAAAGATAAAACTGCGAGTCTCTCTTACTTGATGAACTAAAACTGTTGTTTTCTGTGTGTGCAGCCAGGCGGCTCCCTCTTCATCACTACTATTAATAAAACCAACCTGTCGTACGCTCTGGGTATTGTCGTAGCCGAACAGCTGCTGCGCATCGTTCCCAGCGGGACCCATGATTGGGAGAAGTTTATCAGCCCAGTGGATCTGGAGCGCCTCCTGGAGTCCAGTAAGTCCTCATTATCACATGGAGGGGAAAAGAGCACATGAATGTTACAACACCTTCTTTTGTTATTAACCAACAGTAGAACATGTACCTCGGCCAAGGCCCAACAATCCCTTTATGAAACCACATGTATGTTCAGTTAGTGTAAATATGACTTGAGCAAACGCCGCAGTTAAACTGAGATTTGTCTCAGTCTGTAGTTCTGTTGCTATTACACGAGTTTAGAATCTTCCGTTAAAGATGTAAAAAGAAGGGAAAATGTGTCCGTTGTGTGGCTGTGGTGATTTCCTGTGTCCGCCCTCTAACCACTCCACTCTCCTCATCCTTTATCAGATGGTTTCTCGGTGCAGTCTGTACGAGGAATGCTGTACAACCCAGTATCAGGAGCCTGGAGCTGGACAAACAGCACGGCCATCAACTACGCCCTCCACGCTGTCAAACTGAGTGACGATCCCCAGCCGGACCGAGCTGAGGACAGCGGCCCCCACCCAGAGCACCACAGTGCTGCGACACACAGCTGAGCCACAAGACTGAGGAACAAGTCAGAAAAAACGAAACCAATAAATTCACACGTGTGGAGTCGTAACTTCACGGAGGCCGGAGGCTGTGATGCAGCATGTGAAGTTATTAAAGGAAATGGACAAACAGCCTTGAGATAGAATTAGAGATGAGCTGCAGTTGCTGATTTGCACTCAGAATGCATCATGCTATCAGTTTTCATTCAGCCTTTACTTTCCTATAAGCCAGAGTGACACCGATTGTTTTACTAGTATTTGATGAGGGTGCATCCTCCAACAGCAGAGCGGTGCAGCCACACACAACCTGAGAATCTTTGAAGTTCACATTGGCCATTTATTTATCAGTATACACTGTGCTGAATCAGATCTGTGCTTTATGTTGAATATGTTGTGATATCTATTAAAGTTGTCTTTGATGAGTGGAAGTACAACTGTGAAGAATCTGATTTGTCAAACAGCCACATGTCACGTCACTGAAAACCATTTTTAGAAGCTAAAGCCGATGTAAGTGGCGTCCCCGCACGAGAGGGGACAGTCACCTCCTCTGGGATTATAATGGATCCCCTGCGGAAGTATTACATAACACAAATCCCATGGCAGAGAGGAAGTGGTGCTGGCATGATGTGCTGCAATCTGATGAATACAGATCCTGGTAGGTTTGCTCTGTAGAGATTATGACTGTATGATATTGATGATGAAGTGTATTTGCTATGTGTGATAAAGGGACATACAGAGTATCTGCACGTCACTGTTATTCCCACGTTACTTCTTCTGTCTACAACAATAAACACTGCTGATGTAATCAGCGCGCTCCCAGAAGCCACGGGGGGGCGTCTTACTTGCAGTAGCCATGATTGCCGCGGCGACTTGGACGCACACGCGCGTCGTGCACATCGCCGTGGTTCTTCGTGTCTGGATTAAGCCGAGCTCCTGTCGCGGGAGCCGGACAGGCTGCCCCCGGTGAGAGGCGGAGGTGTGAGCTCCAAATGTTGGATCTTTACCAAATCTTCTTTGGCTCTGAGGCGTCTGCTCGGCCTCCTCCCGGCATGCTTCACTCTCACCCTGTCGGGACACCTGCGGCTTCACCTCGGCACCATGAGCGTCCTCGCCTACTTCAGAGGCTGCAGAGTAAGTACACTGCTCTGTCTCCTCCTGCATCCATCTGTCCATGTTATTATACATACTCGTATGTTGTGTTCCTGTTTGTTATGTTGTTATTAAAGCGGTTTACACATACAGCACAGGGGATGTCATTGGTGGATGTAGGATTTATCTCAGTGGGGGCATAACGGGGCCAATTATATGTCCAACATCCATGCACAGTATATAACACAATATATTATGAACATTGTGTTCTTCAAAAAAAGTTACATCAGAAATATTAACAAATAGTGATATTTATTGTTAGCTCCTTAAGTTAATACCAACAGTAAAAACAATTGATTTTCTTTATTAACTTACTTTACAAGTGTCAATCACGAAATATATGTATTTATGTAATATGTTATTTGTAGTATTTGCGTCTGTAAGGACTAAAGAAATCAGGATGAGAAGCCGATGCAGTAAACAGTCAGTCCAGTGATCACACAGTATCTGATACAAGGATGAGAAGGTGTTTGTCGTCACTTTGTGTTGACCAACAAACTGAGTGTGTTTCACCGGGATGTGAGGGGGGCTCGCCAGGGCGGGGTCATTCATACTGGAGGAGACAATAGGCCAGTCGCATCAAGTTGCCAGCAGTCAATACATCAATACCGGAAATTGTCCAAGTTTTTCTTAAAAATAAAAGCACTGAACTTATATCATGGGATTCATTGTGTTTATAGTCCCAGCTCCCATTTACCAAATGTATTACAGTATATGTAAGAATAGAATAAGTGACTCAACTCGAGGTCCACTCACTTGCACTTTGTAGAACTTTGATCATATTTTTCTAATTGCAGTTTATGTTTTTCCAGAATATAGATTTCATGTTCAAGTAAAACAATGTATTGCAGTGACGAAGATTTAATCCCAAATTATATGAAAGTGCTTGTTTCAGTAATTAGCATCTAACGTCTTAACCAAAGGCAACTCTGTGAGCTGAGACCAGCAGCTACACCCACTTAGGACATGATATATCTGAAATATTTGTTAGTTAATCACTCAGCTGTATGAATATTAACTGATAACTATTGAGATAAAACATTAATTTCTTTGGCTTATTTTCTAGGCAAAATGTAAAAATATCTTATTTCCAGCCTCATATAACTGTAGGGCATGCAGTCTGAGCTTCAGGAGTTTATATTAGTTTTAAACAGCTTCACTAGTTCAATAGTGTAAGGTTGTAATAATGTGAATAATGTGTGTCACAGCTGTTGATCAATGGATGTTTAGTAACTTTCTGCTGATAAGAAAAGTAATTCAGTCTTTTGCCCCTCACCATTGGTCCACTGGCAAACAATATTAAATCAACGGCCAGAAAACTCAGTATCACATTTATCCACAGCTAAAGCCCATGTCAATAATCATATTAAATCTTGTTACTACATTTTAACCAACACCACGCACAAGGCCCATATCGCTCCAATTCTGGCCTCCCTGCATTGGCTGCCGTTAAATTTAGGATTTATTTTAAGATTCTTTCAATAACTTTTAAAGCTCAGCACGGTCTGGCCCCCGTGCAGTTATATTATGGAGCTACTAACTATATTATTATTGTTGTTATAACTCCACAAAAAACAACACAACACAGGTTGAACAGGAACATTTATTTTGAAATGTGAGACCGGATGTCAGGTTGTAGTGTTCCTGACTCTCTTGACGTCGCTCTCCAAAACCAGCAAAGGAAAGTGAAGCCGGCGCCGAGCATCGTTGTGGAGACGGTCGGTGTCTCCGTGTTCGCCCCTGCCGGCTCTCTGGAGGAGCAGTAGCCGCCATGTCGTAGACCCCCCGCCGGGCGTTTGGATGAAGCCTATAGGGGAGCGCAGCAGGGAGGACGCGGGGCGGCTGTAACCGAGGGAGTGGAGGATGTACTGGGCTGCTGGCTTCGCCTCCTCCCGGCCGTGTGTGGTCGAACTCGGGCGGAACCACAGCCTGCCCCTCGGGCTGTGCGCCTCCGAGCAGCAGCACTCTTTGTATGGCTATATCATTGCCTTCCCTCTGCAGGACTACGGAGGCATCATGTCGGTTCTGGGCTCGGACTCCTGGTGGAAGAAGACCCTGTACATCACCGGGGGGGCCCTGTTGGCCGCGGCTGCCTACCTACTGCACGAGCTGCTCGCCATCAGGTAGGCGTCTGTGTCAGCTCCCTTTCTTTAATGCAGCACTAATCCCACCTGCTGACAGTGACCGGCGGGGATGAGCTGCCATTATCTGGGTGTAGAGGTGCGCCCATACGGGGTGTCGCTTCACAGATCTCGCGGTGGTTGCTGTGGTTTCACTCCCTGTTTTCCTCCTTCCAAGGACGCGACAGTAGGAGGAGAGGGAAAAAAAATAAATAAAGAAGAAGTCACGAGTCGGCTCATGTGCCAGCTCCGTGCGCACCTGAGCGCGTAAAAACGCAGAGCTCTGAGTCAGACCGACCTTTAATGAACTGTGCGCACAGCTGCTGCTTGGAAAGCAACACAAACACACAGCGGATGGATGGGACGTGATCAGACCCTGCGACGGGACCGTGATTAGCAGGACTGTTGTTAGTGCAGTGCGCCTGTCAGAGCAGGGGATGGGGATTATTTTGGGCCGGTCATTGCAGGAGAGTAATAATGTAAGTACATCCTGTCACAGTGGCCTGGTAGTTCCTGCTTTCACTCACCCTCCCCCGTCATAATCTGAGTAACCTCCTATTCCGTGCCGCTGCCGCTGCATCACGTGCAGGAGACTGAGGCCCGTGCCCGCAGCCTGCCGGCCTCATCTGTTCATGCCATGTGATGTGTTGTTGGCACTGCGTCTTCTGCCACACTAGCTGTTATTCTTCTAGGAGAAATCCTTTCATGTTCGCAGGGTCCTGTAAACGAGAGGGCCCGCGGGGGGACATTTCAGCACCACACTGAAACGGACAGAGGCACAAAGGGCAGCGCAGCCACAGGATTTGTTTTTGGTTTCAGCAGCATGTGACTACAGCGACCTGAAGCTGCTCCATGAGACAACATCACATTTTGTACACTCTGTACTGTGTGTAGTGTGGAGTAGCACTGAGGAGTATGGAGGGTATGGAGAATATGGAGGTAAAATCCCTCTAATGCATTCAATGTATTTATATAGCACTTTTCCGGTTTTATCGACCTCTCAAAGTGCTTTAAAGTACAAAGCCACATTCACCCATACGCATTCACACGCTGCACTCTTTCTATCACACCATTCATACAGTGTTTGCACTGTTGTCAAGGGCAGATTTGGGTTCAGTATCTTCGGCTATGTGGCTGAGGGGTTGTCTTCCAACCAGAAGATCGGCGATTCGATCCCAGTGTTCCTCAACTGCATGCCGAAGTGTCCTTGGGCAAGATACTGAACCCCGAATGGCCCCTCATAGAAAAAAGTGCTGCCAATAGATGCACTGTATGAATGTGTGTGTGTGAATGGGTGAATGGCAATAAATGGTACTTTAAAGGGCTTTGAGAGGTGATCAAGACTAGAAAAGAGCTATATAAATACAGAGCATTTCCCATTTTATCTCGCCCTGCAACACTTCGGCATAAAGACTGGGATCGAACCACCGACTTTCTGGTTAGTGGACGACCCTCTCTTTCTCCTGAGCCACAGCCACCCATTATGAGATAAACAACTAACACCACTGTAAACAAAAACCAAAACAGCCAGTCTACTAAAGCATGTGTTTGTTGACGTTTGCTTTATTAACACAGGCTCAAATAAAAATGTCATAATATAGGCAGAATAGGCTGTATATTTGAGGGTAAAGGAAAAACCTATCACAGGGTCCAAGGGGTCACAATGGTTTGTTAGGAGGGACAGTTGTATGCCTTTCACCAAGTAAATCCCCTACAGGAGGTTTTGGACTGATGTACTCTCATCATTAAACAGGAAAATGTAGGAAAACGTTTTGTGCTAATCCCTCCAGTATGTCTGTGCTACAAATTCAGCTTGTACATGTGATGCAGGTGAGAAAATACAGTCCATAAACCTTTGTTCTTAATAAATGAAGACATGTTTTATATGTAACAATATGTATCAATCAAGTCAAATAAGATTAGGAAGAGTCACATTAAACCTCAATCAAAAATGTTTTTAGATCTCAATTCATCCCTGAAGAAAAACCTGTTGCAAATCCCAGTAGGGAAGATACTTCTTCTGTTGTTTTTTTAACTATTTTACAACACAGTTTTAACTAGAATGAAATCTCAGTCAAATCCTCCCCCCCAACAACTAATAAAACAACAGAAAAAAACCACAACAAGCCTCCATACTGCTCGTATGGTTTCATCCAAGTGACCACAAGCTCCGACATTCAAATTTGACTCGAAACGAGGTTCATTATAAGTATTTGAGGTTCATTATAAGTGAACTCAAACACTTCACCCACCCCTCCATCGGCATAGTGGTCAGTAGATAATGAGTGAATTTTCATTTCTGGGTGAACTATCCCTTTAAGAGAAGTATGATGACTCATCAAGTAATTCACGGTAATTCTAACCGAAGTTCTTAATCCCACTCAGCTCAGTGGAAACAGTGATACAGAAAATCACTATCAACAGTTTGTTACATGTAGACATATTTCATTTCTTAGATCTACATAGTATTTTGGTGCGGATCTGACTAAAAGGGTGGATCCAGAATATCTTGTACTACTTTTAAAAAATTGTGATATAAGGTAATTTTGGATGGATCCTGGATCTTGATGAAAAAAAAATCCAAATGTTTAGGGGACTGATATTTATGAGTGTGTGGAATTTGGTGCAGATCCAAATAAAACTCCAGATGTAATGAATTTAAATGTGGTTTTATAGTGAGAGATACCTGCAGAGAGAGAGAGAGAGAGAGAGAGAGAGAGAGAGAGAGAGAGAGAGAGAGAGAGAGAGAGAGTGACATGTAGTAAAATAAATATGAGGGCAGAGAGACGGAAAGAAGTGTTCAGTGCATCAAGGGAGTTCCCCCAGCAGTCTAGACCTATAGCAGCATAACTAAGGGATGATCCAGCTCTAACTATAGGCTTTATCAAAAATGAACATTTTAAGTTTAACCCTTAATATAGAGATGGTGTCGACCTCCCGAACCCAGAGTGGGAGCTGGTTCCACAGGAGAGGAGCCTGGTAGCTGAAGGCTCTACCTCCCATTCTACTCTTACAGATTCTAGGAACCACAAGGGAGCCTGTGTTTTGCAAGCGAAGTGATCTATAGGGAAAATATGGTGTTATGAGCTCTTTGATATATGAAGGGGCTTGATTGTTAAGGGCTTCCTATGTGAGGAGCAGGATCTTCAATCAATCAATAAATCAATCAAATTTTATTTGTATAGCCAATATTCACAAATCACAATTTGTCTCATAGGGCTTTAACAAGGTGTGACATCCTCTGCCCTTAACCCTCAACAAGAGTAAGGAAAAACTACAAAAAAAACCCTTTAACAGGGTAAAAAGAAGGTAGAAACCTCAGAGAGCCACATGTGAGGGATCCCTCTCCCAGGACGGACAGAAGTGCAATAGATGCCACGTGTAATGGAGAACATCAGAAAAGAAGAGTATTTACAGCATTGATTAGAATAAACACTTATAAACACACTGTAGCATAATGGAAGGTAAATGAATTGATGGATTATTGTCAGTAATGGTCGAGTATCTGAGGAGACATATTGTATATCAAGTAGTCTTGTTGTAATCATAGTCCACGATCAGCAGCCACCACGATCAGGATCCACCATCACGATCGGATGCCACCATAGTCCACAATCATTGTCCACTGCCGCCATCAGGATCCACCATCAGCTGCCACCTTGATCGTGGTCCACCACCACTATCAGATGCAAACATGATACAGGATCTGTCATTACAATCACATTCTCTGATTCGCGATCCACCGTCATAGTCCACGATGTGCAACCCTGGATCTGCAAATTCTATTCTGAATTTTACAGGGAACCACTGCAGAGAAGCTAAGAGAGGAGTAATATGATCTCTCCTCCTAGTTCCTGTCAGCACTCGACAGTAACAAATGCATGGACTGGTTTCTCAGCATCCTTCTGAGATGTTTCTAATTTTCATAATACTGCGCAGGTGGAAGAAAGCTGTCCTAGAGACTTGTTTTATATGTGGGTCAAATGACATGTCCTGATCAAACATAGCTCCAAGGTCCCTCACAGTGGAGCTGGGGGCCAAACTAATACCACACAATGTTTCTCTCAGGTGAAATTACTTCAATTTTGTCCGAATTTAAGTAAAAGGTTCTGGGTCATCCAGGCCTTGATGTTCTTGAGACATTCCTGAAGTTTAACTCAGTGATTAGATTCATCAGGCTTCATAGATATGTACAGCTGGGTGTCGTCTGCGTAACAATGGAAGTGTACTGTGCTTTCTTATGATGTTGCCTAAAGACATCATATATAAGGTGAAAACATACACAGATTAACATAGGAAAGTGTAGATAGTTTAGATAGATAGTGTTCCAGAGTAGTTCAGTACAAGGCTACTGTTTGGAAGTTGATGAACTAAGGCCACATGAGTCACTGATGGCAAAATAAAGAACGAATGTCTAGGTCAGTGGGTTGTTGTTGAGTGTTCAAAACAAACACTGCTCAGGGACACAGGGGCCAACAGTGCTGAGTCATTGTGCTCTAATAAACTACAGGTGTGACCTGTTCCCCGCAGGAAGGTTTGTTAGAGCCCGAAGCTCCTGCTCTCTGTTTGGATGCACTGACCGACCCAGAAAACAAGTAGTAACACCAGTCGCTCTCGGAAACACACCAAAGTAAAGATTTTCATGAAAGGATACCACTGCAGTATTTGCAGGGGGTGCGGTGGTTTGCAGTGTAGCCTCACAGCAAGAGACAGGGTTCGAATCTCGGTTCTCCTGGGGTCTTTCTGTTTAGAGTTTGCGTGTGTTCTCCCCATGTTTGCGGGGGTTTTCTGCGGGTGCTCCGGCTTGTGAGAGTGAATGATGTTTTTCCCCTCTGTATGTCGGCCCTGTGATACGCTGGCGACCTATCCAGGGTGCGAAAAGCTCTAGCTCCCCTCATGACCATCAAAGGATAAGCTGTATAGATAATGGATGGACAGACTACTATATAGTTCATGCTGGTATCAATACAGGCACTTAATTGAGTTGAGAGATATCCAAGCTATTTACCTCTTCAGATAGATGTGGGCCACTTCAGGCAATGATGTTGCACTTCTGGCCTTCTTGTGGCCCCATACATTTTTTTAAATAAATGATCCAGTAAATGTTAGAAAACTCATTAAATACAAATCCTGCTTGCTTGTCTTCGACTCGGGTCACTGTGAAATGATGTGGGAATGTATGTCAACTAAAAATAAATTAGTCCAAACTACAGTCTAAAGATGTTTGTGTTCTCCACCTGTGCTCTCTGTGTAGGAAGGAGCAGGAGCTGGACTCTAAAGACGCCATCATCCTTCACCAGTTCTCCAGGCCAAAGAATGGCGTGCCCAGCCTCTCGCCCTTCTGCCTCAAAATAGAGACGTACCTGCGTATGGTGGATCTGCCCTACCAGGTGAACACAGCAGCCCCTGTGTGTCTGAGTGACTCCCATGACTGAGCTACAGACAGCGGAGGACTCTTGAATGTTCACTGATGTAGTGATTCTGACCATCATCCTTTGAATATCTGTTGGTGAAACTCAACTTTCTGTAGTTGGTTGTGTGCAGTTGGCTCTTCAGTCAAAAGAAGTTCACTCTAGTTCACACTTTACATGTTCACAGCAAACATGGTTGATTTTGGGGGCTATTTCCAGTTTTTGATCTTTCATTATAAAAGACTAAATGTGTTGTTGTTAGTCTATGAGTTAAAGCATTGTACATATGTAGAAACATTTTTACAACATACATACATACAGTCCTTACCTTTTTGACCAATGACCCATTTAAATGTCCATCTGTGACTCTTCATCAGTGGTTTCACAGACTTGCTGTTCATTCCAGAATCATTGTTTCCATCCTAATTAGTTTCATTTTGTTACTTTTTAAGAGCCTGAAGAGAGAAAAGTATCCAGTTAGAAAGAAGCTGAGAAAAAACTAAATGTTAAAAAAATGTACTTGAGACATCTGTACAGCAGAGCTTGAGATGAATTTTAGTTCCAAGAATGGGTCATGTCAATTAGGCAAGTCTCAGAGACAAAGTTATTTAAAGGTGAAAAAGATCTTTCTTGATCTGAGTGGGTGAACTACCTGACTCCAAAAATACACCTCTTTTATAGGGTTGTATCTTCAGTAAACATAACTTGATTCTAATCTTTGCCCTGGTTACCAACACCCACCCCCTATCCGTTTTTTTGGGCTATGTCCATATTGGGATGTCTAAATGAATTATGTTGTGGGAAATGAGCTAGCATCACAAGCTTTACAAGTGACATGATCCCACCCCCCTTCTTGTTACACAATGTTAATTTTCATGCAGTCAAATACACAGAGAAACAACATTCATGTAGATTGATTTTAGCCACAGATGTCAGGGACAATTTATGACTTCAACGTCTTACCCAAGGGCCCTTCGGCATGCAGACTGGAGGAGCGGGGGACAGAACCACCAACCTTCTGCTTCACCTCCTGAGCCACAGCCGACATTAGAGCCACAAAAATATATTACATCATTGTTTTTACTAGCTGGTTTCCTGCAGTGGCGACTGCATCAGAATTTGGGCACATCTGACTACACTAACATGCTCACCCTCTATTTTGTCCAGAAATCATACAGATTCCATTCATTTTCTCACCTGAAGCTTCTTCCCCTGCAGAACTACTTTGATGGGAGGCTGTCGCCGCAGGGTAAGATGCCCTGGATCGAGTACAACCACGAGCAGGCGTCAGGGTCAGAGTTCATCGTGGACTTCCTGGAGGAGAAGCTGGGCGTCAACCTCAACAGTAACCTCACCCCGCAGGAGAGAGCTGTGTCACGAGCCATCACCAAAATGGTTGAGGAGCACCTCTACTGGTAAGTGACTCGCAAACAGAGCCAAAGTAGCGTTGATGCTGCAGCCATGTCTGAGTCATTTAGATGGGCAGAATACAAGGATTTTCTGTCATTTTATGCCATAGTCGGGCTTAAGGGATAAAATTATACATTTACTGACTCTAATCCATACACTTTACATATTTATATTTAAACTAGTGCAGTGCTCGTTGTAAACATACCTGTTTAGATTGTGCTGTTTGTACCTGAGGTCTCAGGAAGAGAGGGCTGAGGGACTCAGTCCACAGAGACCTGAAGCAGTGCCACCACTGATGCACAAAGAGCTGTTCACTTGTTTATTCAAAGATAGACATTGAAGAATCAGTTGTTGTTTTTGTCGTCCTAAACGTGGCCATTGTTGTGAACGCACTGTTATGGACAGAATCACTTAGTCCCAGTCATGCTGGCCCTAAAGAACATACCAGGTGTGAAGCTGATAAGATGAACAGTTCTCAAGGTATATGTTCCGAATACAGATAGACAGAGATTTCTGGAATTAATAGACAGATGAATATTGTAAGTTCAATCTAGAACCTTAGCAGGAGCCACCTGCGGTGATCTAGTCGAAGATCAATTAAATCACATTGATGTTAAGAGTTAAAACAAGAGATGTTGAGTCTTGATGTCTTGGTATCATGAAAGTGTTTTTTGATACATCATTGAGCACAGACTGACTCTATCTGTACCATCACTTCTGGTTTATCAGCCTTGTTCTGCTGCAGTGACTCACTCAGGTACCTTTGGGTGCTGCTCGGAAATTCTTTACTACTCCTCCCACACCCAGAGACGTTCAGTTTATTCCATTACCTAAAAGCTTCATCTATCTTTTCACTCCATGCACCCCTTACACACATACACACATATACACAGATCCAACTCTGTTGGTGTGGTGTGGCCTATTTTTCTCTTTTTACAAATATCAGGACACATTTTGAATTCAAAAGTCATCACATTCATAACATTTACAGGTTTTAACCCTTTGGACAGGGGGTAAATGAAGACCTGATACATGTTGTAGTTGTAGCCAATTTTGAAGTGCACTTTCTGTCCTATTGATTTTGGTGGTATAGGTTACGGTTATGTTGCTGCTGCTACGTCAGTTGCGCATCTTTGTGTGTAGGTCGTACTCTGGGGTCACAAGTGGACAGCTGCAGGGGAAGCCACACAGTTTTTCAACCGTGTGTGAGCATCTGTGTTTTTTTCTTGCTAGATCATCAGATGTTCACAAGCTCGTTTCAGGATTATTCTTGCAGTGCACTCGGCCTTTTGTAGGAATTGGGAATTACTTCAGACTCTCTGAAGGGGATTTTTTGTTCTTTGGCTGCCACTATACATTTAATCTCACTGTTTCTTAGGTCAAGAAATTTAGTTTATTTTTAAATAATAGATGTGAGATTGAACCATTAGTCTGTTGTAAATAGGAACCCCATAACATTTCACTAAAGCAGTATAGGTCATGTATTTAACCCACATCTCCTCCTCCTGCCTCTGTCTGCTTGTGTCACCTCCCCGCTCTCCCCTATGCTCCCCCTGCGCCATGTTTAGACCCACATATAGACCTATTGATTGAATAATTTATGTTAAGGAAGGGCAGTGGCAGACACAGGCTAACAGCATTACTGATATATGGTGAGATCATACTGACTAAAAACAAGATTACAGGAACTGCCAGCTGAGGCAAGTGTGCGTTATGTTTTATCCACCATTCTTTCCAAGCAGTTTCTTGAATGTAAGTGAAGGTCAACAAATACAAAATACACTTTATCATGTATATAAGCAATAATATTTAACTCAACCTGAACTGAACAGCTAACAGTACACAGACGATAACAGTTAATGGTAAACAGTTATAAACAGTTCTCTTACCTTGCATTTTAAGTGAATAATTAAACTTCACCCAGAAGAAAAGCCACATACTGGGCTAAGTGTTAAATGTTCTGTCAATTGCTCATTCATATTATTATTTGAAGCTTTTTGAAGCATTTTCATATCATAATAACACACAGCAAATGCAGTTTTATTCCAAAATAATATCCGTCTTTCTCTTTATATTGTGGGCTAAGATAAGTCATGAGAATATCCAGTTAATTTTGCTGATGAAGTGAGGTAAATCTTTTTATTTTTGTTTCTGTAAAATAATGTAGTGACATTTTATCATCATGATTTTCTCTCAGGAAACCAAGTGTTGCCCTGTGAAAAGCTCAATTTAAACACTGACTGTCCACAGTTTGACTCCATTACACATCTTGCAGTGTAGAATGTGGCTCAATGAAAAAACAAACCCTTTCCACTGTAGCTTCCTGCTCTGTCAGGCTCATGTGTTTGTCCTCCAGATCTGGAAACAAAGGACAGTATATCCTCTCGGGATATCAGATAATGCAACAGGAAGTAGTATGTGGTCACCGGACAGTCACCCCCCCCCGCTGATGTAATCGAGGCCAGATGCTTCAATTCAATTTGTATTGAGTGACCAGTCATAATGAGTGAACCTAAAGACAGTAGAATGGAGAAAGAGAAGTCTTTACAGTCGTATCCCGGCTCAAGGGCTCGTCATCACCAGCAGAAATATGACATGAGGCTTCCAGGCTTTCAGACAAGCAGCTGGGGAAGCTCAGTCTGTTTCTAGTGAGGTGGTGTGACAAAGTGCAACTGTGTACGGATGTAGCAGCTTAATCTTGTTAGTGTCTGCACACCCAAACAGCTTGGCTGCAACAACATCAACGGAGCAAAAAAACACAGACTCTGCCGAATAGCAGGGATAGTTTCATTATGTTTATAAATTAGGTGAATCCAGAAGAACTGTTCTTTCTTGATTTCCTTTATTAAATGTGTTGCCGTTACAATGAAGGGCATGTTGATTAATTGGACCTGAGTTAAAGAGGGATTGTAAAGGCTTTGATTGGTTCTATTTGCACATAAATACTTGCTCTGTCTGTTTCCCACTGTGAGCCAAATCTCTACTTGACGTCAGGATGCCTCCTGCTGAGTCCAGCTGCCCAGGTTTCCTTTCAGAAACCTTTTAAACACAAACAAGAGGGAATCTGCATCTCTCTGCAGAGAGATTGTGCTGTGCAGCAACAAGTGGATGTTTTTGTTTTTAATCCAATTCTGTAATGGAAGGTCTAAGTAGTTTGCACAGTCATCTTTTGTCCTCTAGCCTATTCCTGTGTGAGAGGATGCACCAATAACAGACTTGAGTACATCACAACAAGCTGACAGTTTGAGGGGCTGAATATATGATGTTGTGTCCTGGCAGCATGTTGAGAGCACTGTAGGTGATGAATGGGCAGTGGGATGGAAGTGGAGGGGCACTCTTATTGATCGGGATGAGTTTGACTGTCAAGATATAAAGTTTTGTTGGAAGCACGACACAGGGGTTGAACCCTTTATTACTCGTTGTTGACACAACACTGATGATTTTATTTATCATTATTATTATTATTATTATTATTATTATTATTATTATATATTATTATTATTATTTGTTAAACACGATAATAGATACATAGCATCACAAAATATAGAAAGAAACCCTCCCTTGAACCCTAGAACTTGTCATCACCACATACATAACTGGCCTTGGTTCTAACATAGACATCATCTGCCATGAACCCTTATGCACATGAATATACATAGATACACATACATACACACAACCAAGGAAACATCCAGGGCAGCTTCAGCACCGTGGACAGCAGTCAGTGAATGTTTCCTAAGCTTGGTCACCTTCTATGTTGACTATTTGCAACAGTCAGTGATGCTATAACTCCTCCATGCCGTCTCTCCCCCTCTTCTTCTTCTCTCCTTCCAACCCAACCTGTCGAGGTAGATGGCGATTCACCCTGAGACCCGTTCTGTCTGACTTTTCTTCCTGTTAAATGGGATCTCTTTCTCTGCTCTGTAGCCAAGTGCTTGTTTACTGTGGTAACTGTTGGGTTTCTCTCTATGATACTGTAAATACTGTAAAGTTCTTTCAGACAGTGTTTGTTGTGATTTGAGGCTATACTAATAAAATCAAATTGAATGAGATTGTCTGGTGAGGTTATAACAGGGTGTCTACATCATTATGGCTGAGAACACGTGTGAAGGAGGCGGGGCCTAATGTAACCTGCTCTGATTGGATCAGTGGACCAATTCTACTCTTGTTACTAATAACTTTTATAGGAAAAAAGTTAAAGAAAATCAATGTGAACTTGTAACGCAAAGCTTTGTAAACGTTAGTGGTCTAAAAAGTACGGATATGTAGTGGAGTAAAATAAATACATCTAGTACAGTAACAAAGTAAAAATGTACTTTGTTATATCCCACCACTGGCTGAGAGTGATAACGTTTCTGTGTAGTGTAGTTACATTTGCTGTGCAAATGTAGTTTTGTTCACTTATGCAAACTGATTCTATCTAAACCAGAAATTAGAATTTGAGTTAAATGGAGGGTTAGGGGCAATCCCAAAAATATCTCAGAATCTAAACTGCAAAGAGAAAATGAATGTGGGTTAAAATATCCATGATATGAAATACAGTGGTGTCAAACCGATTCCCGCTCTCACACAATTATTATTATTATATTTTTTTTTCTTCCAGGACGATAGCTTACTGTCAGTGGGTGGACAACTTGGAGGAAACCCAGAAGCTTCTTTCCATGACCGGCCCACTGAGCGACACACTAAAGTGGCTGCTGAGCCACCTGAATGGCAGCATGGTGCGCAGAGAGATGTACGGCCATGGCATCGGACGCTTCTCCAAGGAGGAGGTCTACACCCTGATGGAGAAGGACTTGAGGACGCTGGCTACACTGCTGGGTAGGAGGGGGCGGCCATGTCTGTGTGTGTGTGTGTGTGTGTGTGTGTGTTTGTTGGATAAGCAGCCTCTTCTCCAAACCTCTGCCATTAATATGTAATCAGTTAGAAACAGCAAAACAAATCTCTCATCACAACCACCAACAGTGACCTATGAATCTAAGGGATTACCCAAGCTCTGTTAGATAATCCGATAAAATACTTAGAGCATTGTTCTTTTATTTGGGATATTAAAATTACACAATTTAGTTACTGCAAATCCATGGCCATTAGTAGAGAGGTTTATATTTCTTTTCTTTTACAATATTAAACACAATACAATCTCAGATATATTCAGAAACTAATGTGTCTTTTTAGAGAAATTTGACAAAGCTTCTGGAACAATTTTTTTTCTTTTCCGACATAAAATCAGAAGAGACAGCTTGAAGAAAAGTCAGTTCATCCAATCTGTCATTCATATGTGTGGTGTCAGAGTAGTTAAGTATAAACTCATCATTACACATTATCAAGAATTAGGCAAAGATGAAAGAAAAGAACTGAAGGTCTGGATGTCAGCCGTGAGACACTATATCAGTTTAAGGGTTCAGATGGAAACAAACAGGCGGATGCTGCGGAGAAATGTGATTGACATCGATCTATTTGTTCCATTTCTCTGGACTGCTATTTGCTATAAAATGGAAAGTCGTTCCTGGAGTGAAGGCATCAGTGCTGCCTTCTCTTTTAATGGTCTGTTCCAGGCTCCAGTGCCAGGCGTGTGAATCTGAAATGTTTTGTTTCTGCTCTTGCAGAATATGAAGTGCGCTCTCTAAACGGACAGACAAGGAAGACATAATTGTTTTAGTTTTAATGATATTTAAGGTCACAAACACGTTATACAAAGTATAGATTTCAGTGTTAGGGGTTGTGTTACTTTGACTATTCACTATTTTATTTATCTGGTGACTTTAGTAATGTTTTCACTTCCAGTAAATCATGGCTTGCTTCATTAGATTGCTCAATTCATCATGTTTCAAGACATATTGGAAAGCTCATTAGCGATTAGCATTTAGACAACAGCTAACGTTTGGATTAAACCACTTCCTTATTAAAATCAATGTTTAATCTGAAATATCAATGCTTCTCTGGGACACAATTATTTAAAGGTCGAGTCCGTAGAGTTTAGTGACATCTAGTGGTGAAGTTGCATGTTGCTGCTGAAGGTTGTGTGGTAGTTACAGTGTCCATCAGTTCTTTAGGTTGTGTGTTAGTTATAGTGTCCATCAGTTCTTTAGGTTGTGTGGTAGTTACAGTGTCCATCAGTTCTTTAGGTTGTGTGGTAGTTACAGTGTCCATCAGTTCTTTAGGTTGTGTGTTAGTTATAGTGTCCATCAGTTCTTTAGGTTGTGTGGTAGTTACAGTGTCCATCAGTTCTTTAGGTTGTGTGTTAGTTACAGTGTCCACCAGTTCTTTAGGTTGTGTGGTAGTTACAGTGTCCATCAGTTCTTTAGGTTGTGTGTTAGTTATAGTGTCCATCAGTTCTTTAGGTTGTGTGGTAGTTACAGTGTCCATCAGTTCTTTAGGTTGTGTGGTAGTTACAGTGTTCACCAGTAGCTCAAATAACTGTCAGCCTGTCAGAGCTGCTGGTATTACTGTCTCAAAATGTCTTCTTGTTGACACATGTAAAACTACTTGCTGTCTTTTCTCTGTCCTGCAGGTGATAAGAAATACTTTATGGGCTCTAAGATGTCAACACTAGATGCCACAGTGTTTGGACATCTAGCGCAGGCTATGTGGACTCTACCTGGGACACGACCCGAACAACTCATTAAAGGTCAGTGGATCTGTTCAGTACTCAGACATTAGCGAAGCACAAGATTTCTAATAATTATCAACAAATCATTGCAGATCACTGAAGATAATGCTGCTTTATTTCTGGCTTCCGTATGTCCCTATATTTGCAGGACATAAGCACTTTTTCCTGCTGCCTCCTCATAGTCATATTTGTCTCTTCCTGCCACTAGATGGCAGTAATGTAATTGCAATGCGGCATCTTGCACATAGCAGGGGACACTCAAGTCTCTTATTTCTTCAGAGAGAGCAAAATCAGAGCCTGTGATTTTATATGAAGATTGTCTGATTGTCATTCTGATACATAATTCCTGATTAAAGAGCTTGCAGGAAAAGGACAGGAGGGGGAAAAAAGCTTGTCCCTAGTGTCCTCTCTTTCTCTATATTCTCTCAGTATAGCTCTCAGTGTCAGTTATCAAAAGCTGCCTGTGTCTGTCTTCTAGGGGAGCTGATCAACCTGGCTATGTTCTGCGAGCGAATGCGAAGGAGGTTCTGGCCCGAGTGGTTTGTGGAGGTGGAGGATCTTTATTACGATGGAGACAGTGAGAGCAGCAGTGGCGGCGGTGGCGGCTCCCCTACAGGCCTGCTGGACTTTGGCCTCTTCTCTAGGACTGACACTCTGGAAGACAGCGAGGCCAGCACCCACTCAGCCAGGCACACTCACTCACACTCCCCCGACTCCAACCACTCGCAGTTTGACTCGGATGTGGGAACGGGGTCTGACAATGACATTCAGCTTAAGGAGGAACTAATGCCGGACCTGGAGGTTTGACCTGAGAATGACTGTGGTAGGCTGAGGGAAGGAGACTGACAGAAGGCTGGAGCAATCGGTTTTTGCTTTATAAACCTGGTTGAAAGAGCCTGTCCAGATTGAGCTCTCACAGCTGAAGAAACTCTTCCAGCTCCTCCACCTCCAATACCCAACATGTTACAACTCCCTGATGGACAAACTGGGTATTTATATGCAGAGCGTAAGAACTGAACCTCATTATGCACATGCTACTGTACTGTTTGTCCCCTCTCGTGACGTCCGAACTGTCCCCTTGGCAGTCTTCTCTTTGCCTTACTTGTCTCGTCCTAAGATGCAGGAGCTGGTGTGAAAGGTTAACACAACAGGAAAACGTCTCATGAAAAGTGCGGCAATGCGGAGACAAGAGAGCGTTGTAGACAGGACAGGTGGCACGTCACTTGCTATAAAATGATGCAACTAATCACCACTCTGCCATGTGTCGTTACGCACAAACCCATACAGACAGGTGGAGATTGATCACGTGGCTAAAAGGAACAGCTGCTGCATCTCCACTACGAACCATCCATGTGCTGAAGAGGAGACACAGGTGACACAGAGCGCCAGTCCGTGCCCCAGATTCATCCTAACGTCATCTCCTCGATGCTTCAAGAATCTGCATCAACACAATGATGCGTCTCCATCAGACCATGAGATCCACTTGTAGTTCTACTGAATATGAGTCAGGAGAAGAGATGAGCAGAATCCTGCCTGTTGAATTTACTTGTTATCATCCTTATGTCTCCAATTTATTAAGTATTTGTTTGCACGCTGGGATCGGGTGAGCCTGGAGGTTTTGGTTGTAAGTTTCACCATCCTTTAGGTCCACATTGAAGAGCTGTCGTTTCTCTATTTGACCACTAGAGGGTGTCAGTGGTCTGTCTGGTATCCCCTTCATTCTGTAACATCAAGGTCATTCCACCCTGAGGACGTGCAGTGGATTCAACTCAGCAAATTATTTCTCCTTCAGGCCTAAACTTGAATATTGCGGTTCCCATTCAAGTGTGTGTGTGTGTGTCTGTGTGTGTGACTGAGCACAGCAACAAATCAGCCTTAGTGTTCAGACTCATGGGTGAAAATACTCTTTGTTGGAATATAATTTCATTATCAGTGCCACTTGATTTTTATCATTATTATAATTTTTCTTTCTTTAAGAACATGTGTCAAAATCTCAATTTTTTTGTTAATATTTATTTTCTTATTTCTCTCAAAGAGAATGTTATTTTGCACTAGTGGAAATTTATTTTTCACCTTATTTCAGGGGGAACAGTCTGCTGGGGAGAGAAGAGAACTCAAATGAATGGGAAACATAAATATGTGTATCAGAAGAGCAGGATGCTGAGTGCGCTGATAACAATTGTGCTGTGAGTGGGGCGCACTGCTTGTGTCGGCCGTGTGTGTGTGAATGTTACTCATTGTGAATGTTAACAGAGACGGTCATAATACCAAATCTAACAGAGATGAGCATCGCTGAATGAAAAAGCTAAAAAAGGGACCAAAATGTGTCGGTAAGCGTTCTGTCTGTCGTACTGAGCTGGAAGTGCTCATGAAGACAACACAGTGTGATGACTGTAAACAGATTGTGGGGCTTATAGGGTAGATGCCACTTAAATTAAAGGATCAGTTCACCCGAATTACAAAAAATGTATATTCTCACGTGAATATATTGAGCCATGCAGATAGTTTTAGTTTGATTTCCTCCATGTTATGCTTTCATCCCAATGCAATAAAGGTGAATGGACTTTCATATGTGCTGCTTACAACATTGACTATGATTGATAGTGTTGTATGGAATAATACACAGAACACGCTGTCTTCAGTAGAAAGAGTTCCAATGCAAATGGATTATAGAGAAATGTAGCCTAGTCTTAACCTGTCGGGGAGAGCTGAAGCTGTTTCTGTTCCAGTGACAAGCAAATGACTGTGGTAGAGGAACATGTACGTAAGCAAACAGCTTTACCTTCATCCATGATCTTTTCCATTCGTGCTATCAAACCCCAAATGCTTGCACACATGACGTCCCATGTGGTTTGGTGTTATTGTCAGTTGGCTCAGCTCTGTTGTGTGTAGCTGTAAGACAGGACAAACTAAGTAAGAGTGAAACACCCCATCCTGCTTTTGGATTCATTGTACACTGTTTATCTTTGAGCAAGAGAGTTTCTTTTGTGACATTTTGAGGTAATGGGTCAATTCATTGGTAAGTTTTTGTTTCCTCATTTTAAGGGTAGAATTTCTAAGATAAAGTGACTTAGTTCCAGTGATGTCAGTACATTAGTTTGACCAGCAAGAACATTGTTTCCATATAGATGTTTCTGTCCTATCATTTAAAGCTGCTATTAGAGATGTGGTGAAATTACAGATGGTTTGTTGTACCATTTAAGTTGTAACTTCCATGGCAATTTAGTGTATAAGGTAGCAAGTCGAAGACACCAATGTGCTTTTGTTGAGTGTTGGAAAAATGTGGCATAAGCAGGAGTAGGCAGGTGCTCATAGCTTGCAAATGTAAGCATCCACAGTCCCCAAATTGTGTGGCTGATATTTTGTCCTGACTGATATTTGGGGTTGACGTCTACTTTTGCTCACTATAATTGTGATACAAAATGTTCATTCCACAAACATCTATCTCGTGAACCTTTCATCTTATCAGCTTCACTCTTGGCATGTGTATTGTAAATGGCCAGAGAAAGTGCAGTGCTGAGTTTGGTGTGATTTGGACGTGCAATATGTTTAATATGAATTAAAAATAGTCAGTCAGTAAGGGTGGAGGCAATAAAATCGTCCAGCACACAAACAATACAAAGTGACATCATATTGTAAGATTGTGTGATGTGAAATGGTTCCGTCATAGCGAAAATCCACAGAGGGTTATCACCATATCCGCTCTTTGAGGCGTTTGTTTTGGTTGGTTCTCATGAGCATTGTTAACAGACAAGGCAGGCAGCTGAAAAAGCCTTGATCAACCTGCTGTATATACGCTACGTGCTCAGCGCCAAACGACAGACGGACAAACCTGGCGTCTCGCTTGTGAACATAGTGGAGCGTTAAGCAGCTAAAGAGATATTTCCCTCAGGTTCTGCTAGAGAGAACAGTGATATAAAAGAGAGTCAACATTGGTTGGTGGACACAAACACAACTTCAAACTTCTAATTTTGCCCTGCGTTTGATAACAAGTTCAACATATCAACTGACGGTAGGTCTGTGGTGCATTAACAAAAAGATAGTCAATGCATCAATGCTTTTTGTGTCATCGCACACAATCTTTAGAAAATAGGACAGGATGGTGAATATCCCTTGTATGTTTAAAGGTCTTCCGCACTAGTTTGATGATAGGTTGCCAACCAGTAGTAGATGGCAGGGATCACCAGCAAATGTTAGTGACCACCAGCGGACGCTCAGGATGTATCATTAGTTGTGTAGCTTAGCGTCATCTGGTATTTTTGCCTAGACACCTTCTTCTAAGGCAGGGCCACCACAGGCTGATCAGACCTGGGTGTGGTTCGCTAACACCTTGGGGCCCAGTTGGGATCTCTCCTCCTGGTCCAGAGCCCTTGGCTGCAGGGCTTGTCCATGGATTCCAGAACTTGAGCAGCTTGATGGTGGATGTTGCAATAAAACCTCTGCAGCCAACCTCCACTGGGTTGACTATTGCTTTCCAGCCGTGTTGTTCTGCCTCATCTCCACATACTGCAGCCGCTTGCTCTCATTCGCTTCATCAACAGCATCCTCTCAGGGTGCTGACAACACGCAGGGTGTTGGACCAGTACCAGGTCCTACAATCTTAAAATCTCATCTGTAACATCTCAAAACCTGGACACATTAAACCAAAACTGTTTGCATGGCTACGCACCACACAGTGTGACTGAGATCATTTTTCTGTTTCAGGTGAACAGACCCTTTACAATAATAATGTTTAAGTAGGCGAGTTTGTAACGGAAAGGACGGTGTTTGAGACTCCAGAGAGAACCTCCTTCCATCATGTCGTCCTGTGGTCTGATTCCCGACCTGCCAGGACCTGGGTCGTGTTTGTCAGTTGCCTCACCCAGTCTGGGCGTCATATACAGTTGGACTGCTTTAATCAAGCCATATTAAAAACTAGAAGTGTTGTTATTGGAAACATGTCATAGCATTTCTGCTGGGGTAATATAAATGTTGTATGTGTGACAAAGTGTACCATACTGTATGTAGAGCTGACTGATTAAACAACATGTGGGTGTGCAGTCATAGAAGCTGGAGTGGCTGGATGATTTCAATAAAGGTTAGCTGTGACAATTTTACACCTGCAGTTGTTTCTCATCCTTATCACGTGTGTGTGTGTGTGTGTGTTGGGGGATTGAGTCGGGGCATAGGGAAGTAACCAGAAGCAATAGGGAAAGGAGGGATGAGGGGGAGAGCGGGTGGTGGAGAGGAGAGCAGGGGTGAAGAGGCAGGACGGAGGAGTGGAGGGATACGAGGAAGGCACTGGGGAGGAGCAGGGTTTCAGTGGGGGAGATGGAGGGTTCACTGGGCTTCCTAAGTTCCTTCTTAAGAAATGTACTATTAATTCAGAACAATACAGCCAGGATTTTAGGAAACCCCCCAAAAATCGGAACACCTCACTGCTTACCTACCGGCTACCTGTTTGTTTTTTTGATAAAGTCCAGTTACTTGTCTCAGAAGCCTCACATAACATAGCACCTTAATATCCACCCTCCCCACCCCTCAGCCCCACCACACTCTTCAGCCAATATTAGAACAGAAAATAACTGGATAAACTGTCTTTTTAACATGGCTTTTGATTTGGGGTAACTTTATCTATATTGGCTTAATCTCATTTTAGTTTTGGACCTTTTTTTTTTAATCTCATCTATGATGCACTCTGAGTTACATCTTTGCATGTGAGGTTTTAAATCAAAGTGAAGTTATAATCTAAGTTTAAACCAAGCATGGAGACTGCAGAAGGGGAAGGAAAAGGTGTGAGGTTAATGGGGAGAAAATAAAGCAGGCAAGAAGAATAAATGTATTGGAAGGAGAGGAGAGAGAAGAGGATGAGGAGAAGATGAGGATGAGGCGGTTGGGCTAGGGGCCCGGGGAAGAGAAGCGAGGGCCATGGATCAGGAACCAGGCTCCCGGGGGGGATGGAGCAGGTGCAGGCTGCGAGCAAGGCCTCTGGGCCTGAAGGGGGCTGCCAGAGCTTAAAACAATCTGCACTGCTCCTTTTTTAATTTGGCTCTGTGAACAGCCCACCCTCCTCGCTGACTGTCTCTCTCTCGCTCTCTCTCCCTCTTTCTCTATGCTTAACAGATCAGCGATCCACAAAGAGGGGTAAACACACACAGAGCAAAATTAAAATCGGAACTCCCCTGGCACGGCAAAACAAATTAGAGCAAACAAATTACAGAGAGTCAACACACAAACAGTGGAGCATCTGTGGCTGTCTGGACTGCTGGAGCCGGTGGCTACCTCCCACACCACCACCTAGTGCATGTTCACAATAAACTCTGTGTCGATACCACAAACTCAGACATATTCTTTTCAAATCAGTGCGACTGTCTGTGTTTAAAACGGTGTATTTTGGGGGCGTCTTCTCCTCCAACTACACACAGTGTAAAAAGAAATGTGAGGATTGGTGTAGCATCAGTGTACGTCATATATAAGTACATGTAGAGTAGTGTGGCCTTGAACACCAATGAAGTGTTTTCTATTCTTTTCTGGCTTTTTAATTTAACACACCTGCTCTCTTTGTTGCTCCTCATTGATGGTAATCCATTTGCATAATTCATTTCCCACGCATATCTGCACAAATGGAAAATGGTGTTAAGACATTCACAGAGTTGCTACATCAACGACGAACATCAGGTTTTCAGCTCCCATGCCAGAGAAGGCAGCTCCAAAATTTCCAAAATTGGGTACATACATACATACATACATTTATAGATGTTTCTATTTCCAGACTTGTCTTGAAGTAGTTCTGTGAAAGTCTGTTGTTGAAGAGTTGCATGCATTTAGTAAGAAGCTCATCTCTCACACCAGGAATGCTTTTCTATATTTTCTTTTAATAACATGTAATACTGTAAAAAAAGAGATTCTTCCAAGTGTCTCATCAGTTATATTTTTGAGAGAGCATCTCTGTGTGTTTATGAACTGAGTTGGTCTTGGCTGCCCCTCTCCCTCGGCCCCTCGGCCCCTCGGCCCCTCTGGCCCTCGGCCCCTCTGGCCCTCTGGCAGTGGCTCTGGCCTGTCCATCTGCCTCCCACTGTCTGGGTCTGGTGGGACAGGGGCCATGGAAGACCCTTCCTAAACCCCTCACAACCCCCCACCCACCCCGAAACACCCTCACCAGCCTCCAGGCCAGCTGCTCAGGCCCCAGAATCTGCACAGCACTGCCAGGTGGGCCCCAGGATACACAGTTGGACCCCTTCAAATACACACACACACGTCCACAGAGGAGAACACAAATACACACACACACTCACAATACCAACACGTATGCTCAGTAAGCCTCTTTACAAATGGAAGCCATGAAACACACATGGTTACATGGGTGGTCCACATGAAAAACAAACCTCTCTCTCTCTCTCTCTCTCTCTTTCTCTCTTTCTCACACTCTCTCACACACACACACACACACACACACACACACACACACACACACACACACACACACACACACACACACACACACACACACATCATGCGTGTATGCCAACCCTTTAACGCACAGCCACTGCAGGCTCAGGTGTTTCCCACAGCTTCCTATAATGGTCTAAGTTCACAGGGGTGACACACCAACAGGTGGCGCTGTTTTCTTTACTAATTACAGCTTTATTTATTCATTGGCATGTGGAAGCTTCCAAATGACTTTGGCTGGCCTGCTCATTCACAGGATAAAAGCCATTGTGTGTGTGTGTGTGTGTGTGTGTGTGTGTGTGTGTGTGTGTGTGTGTGTGTGTGTGTGTGTGTGTGTGTGTGTGTGTGTTGCAGGATTCTTCTTTTCTCTCCTGTGGTACACAAGCCTTTACCTGTCTTGTAGTGCTCTTATACTTGTCCAGTTTTTTAATAGGTAATTCATTCTTTGTGTTCATATTTTCTTTGCTAGAACTAAACAAATGATATCGCCAGTGCCAAAATTCCCAACATGTGGCCCGTAAGCTAATGATGAAGTAAAGCAGCTGCACAGGTAGAGTCATGTCTTACAGAACAAAAGCAGATGTATACAATAATACACCATATAGCTGTGCTGAGATCCAATTTGGTGTTCCACTTGGATCAATGCTTGGGCGACTTCTGTTCTTGATGTACATTGTGCCACTTGGTCACATCTTTACAAAAATACTAAATACATATTATTGCTTAACCAAAAACACACAAACAGTCTTAGAAAGTGACGCTAGTCTTTAGAAAGTGGTGACCTGCCTGTGCGAAGGATATCGCTGGATGTGACAACTCAGAAACTTTGCTTCCTGGATCCACCCAGACATTGATCAGTGTCCATTAATCATTATGGTCGCATAATTTCGCAGAGAAATCAAGGATTCTGGAATCGTTTTTTTTACCCCTCTCCTATTTTTGAGTTTCATGACAATAAAACAATAATTCATACCCCCAAATCCTTGTGCATGCCCTTATAACATGCAACCGATTGCTGCATTGCTTTTACCTTTTCCCACTTATGACAGCAAAGAGCAACTTCCGGCGTCCTCACAAGATCTCCAAAGTTTCATTATCCAACACCTTTGCTGATGTCTTGCCTGCATTTGCAGTCAGTTCAAGCCAGAACAGACTTGTCAGTGTTTACATGGACTGGCTCCATTGGAGATCTTCAGTCTTCCCTCTCCTTTCACTCCACATTTATAGTCCCTCCATCCTTGTTATTTAACTCCTCCTAGAAAAAGAATTCCATGTGGTTTACTACTAAACAAAATACGTACATGTATCAGTAGTCCCGGACCTCTCCTGTGGGCTGTTCTCTGCTGGGCAGGTAGTGCAGTCAAAATGAATGGCTTCAATGTTGTTAAGGGCAGAGGATGTCCCACCTTGTTAAAGCCCTATGAGACAAATTGTGATTTGTGAATATGGGCTATACAAATAAAATTTGATTGATTGATCCCTGGAGCAGAGAGCTGTAGATTCAGTTGATAATTACTTTATCACTATCGTTGACCTCTTTCACACTCAGGTAGTCATGTGATCCCTTGGTAATATGAAATATAAATTTCTTATCCTCAATCCTGTCGTCACATTAACATGGTTTGGGATTCTGTGTGAGGAGATAAGCTGAAGCGGCCGACTGTATGAACGTGGTCAGCTCATCTGTCGGATCCCATTCGATCCATAAACTGTCCAACATTAGAAACTTCTCATCGAGTTTCCTTCACTTTTCAAGATCCTTGGAGGCGGAGTGAGTTTGGTGTGAATCACTGACACTGGTGTGTTGTAGCACAGAGACGCCACCATGGACCAGACCCTATCATAGCTTACCTTCTGTCTGCCCATTATCTTTCTCCCCTATGCTCCTCTTCCCTCTCCTCTCTCCCATTCCCTCCCCGCGCCTTCCTCTGGATGTTATCTCCAGCCGCTTATGCCCTAATACCCCAATTGTTGTGCTCTAAAAACAATAATTAGCAATCCCAAACGAGACTGAGGGGCGAATTTAACAGCTTTCTTCAGATGTGGTTCCCCCCCTTCTCTTTTCTCTTTATCTCCCCCCTCCTTTTTTCATAAGAGCAAAGAGAGGTGGAGGGGGGAGGCAGTGGGGTGGTTGGGTGTTGGCAAAGCCTCTTTAAACTCTCTGGTATTATGGAGGATTATTTTGTGCCGAGATCCTGGCTTGTGTGTCTGTTTTTTTCCCTCTCCTTTTCTCTTCCAGGTTGTGGCAGACACGCTAGGTAAACAGTTTGTGTCACACTTGATTGCGTTTGAGAAATTAAAAAACAGGAATGACAATAGGCCAGGGCTGGGGATAAGGACTGTGGGGACACTGACACCATAAGACCTTGGCTCTTTGGGGACCCCTGCTACGCCATTTTGACAGCGCGGCCCTCGCAGCAACAACAATACGAGACCTCGTCCTTCAGAGAACACTCCTCGCTCCCAGTCTCTGAGTCTATCTGCACTGGGCCATCTGCTCTGCTCCTCTCTTCGTCCTTCTCTCATCCATGATTCCTTGTTTGAATCTGGCTCAGTTATTCAAGTGTTTACATGCACAAACACTCTGCCAGGTTGGAGGTGTGTATGTGTGCGTGAGAGAGTTTATTCAAGACATATTCCCCTTGTGATTCACATACAGTCTGTGTAAATACACATAGAGTGTGCAACATCTGTGCCTGTCATTGAAATCAGTGCAAAATTATAATACAAAGAGCCATTTACAGTGTACAATGACTGAAGCTCAGTTGAGGAAAATGTTGCTGAAAGCCTCTCAGCAAAATGTGACTCTGCCTGTGTTGAGATCTGTAGAGTGTGTGAAAATGTGTAGAGAGGATCTGTGGCTAGAATACACATCTGTGTGTTGAGAGCAAATCCACTGCACTCATGACCCAACCCTATAGGGGGCAGTGTGACACTACAAAAGAGAAGTGATGGTGAACATCATGATTTCACAGACAGCACAAGAGCAGACGTAAAAGTGTGCAGCACTTAATACTGTGTTGTTTCTTGCTAATGAGGACCAATCACAGATAGTGTTGTTAAAATTACAGGAGGTTACATGTATTTTTCTGAGTTTCGGTATGTGGAGGCCGCACATAACAGCTGTTTCTGTTTGGTCCTTTTCTCAATGAACATGTTCTCTTTTGAAAATGTGTGTGCAGTTATAGAAGTGGAAGAATTTAATGTCTTGTGAAAAGTTTACAAGAAATGTCATCTTAAATCTTTAATTAGAAACCAAAAACTGTAAAACAAGTGAGCCTTGAAGTTGAGTCTTGAGGCTTGAGTCCTCTGCAGCAGCCACAGGTTCAGTTTGGAGCCTGCCCTTACTCTCTCCCCTTTTCTCCCCAATGTTCATCCATCAAATAAATCAGAAACATTGAACCCATACCAGACTAAACCTGAGGTTAAATCTACACCTAGAGTTTTGAACCAAAGCTTTAAACTGAATTCTGATATTTTCCAACTAGTCGACTGCCGGATGGGATGAAATTGCTAATTGCTTGCAGTTGAAGGTTATAGTGTTCTCTCTTCACAAACATTTTTGTCTTAATAAATCATTTGTAGGCTCACGTTAAAAGATAATTTATAGATAATCATTATCGTTTATCTTAAAGCAGAAGGCAAAATATACTAGGCACGTGATATTTTGTGAGATGAGCCTCCTGTTTCTATCACCCAAAATGTGTGAGGTATGATGCTGAACAAACAGGCAGCCAATGTGATGTGAAAGCTGTTGTGGAAAGTTTTCGGGGTAGAGGAGAGGTGGATGCAGTTTAACTCCAGTGACACATATTGGTAAAATCTTTCCCTATTCCTATTCTTATAGCAAATCATTAGACGTGACTTATAACAGACTATAAATCCAACCCTGCACAGATTCAACATTTTATTTATAAAGGTATTAGCTAGTCTATCCATGAAATACACATTTTCATATATGCAGTAATAAACTTCCAATGATTTGTGTCTTCGCCACATAATTCATGTTAAATGGTTTGTATTTATATAGGGCTTTTCTAGTTTGATGACCACTCAAAGTGCTTTACAGTACAGTTTTACATTCACCCATTCACACACACATTCATACAGTGCATTTATTAGCACTTTATTTTTCAATGAGGGGCAATTCGGGTTTCAGCATCTTGCCCGAGGACACTTCAGCATGCAGATGGGGAAGACTGGGATCGAACTGCCGATCTTCTGGTTGGAGGACGACCGCTCTACCCCTCAGCCACAGCCGCCCGTTGTGTGTGTTTATATGCCTTTTTCACAACAAACATTTTGACATGTCACAGTAGGAAAAGTACACGTGTGAATATCAACATCATTCAGCTGCTTTAGGGTTTCAGGGTTCCAGTATTGTGTGTGTGTTGCCTCACTGTCACACTGTCATGACTTCGACATTTGGTCTTAACACAGCTTCCATTAATGTTCTCAGTAACACCTTTTCCTAAATTTCTTACTGTGACAGGTCAAAATGTCTGCTGTGAAAAAGGCCACATGAACATGACTGTTGATGAGGGCTGAAACAGTCTGCAGGTCATGTCAGCCTCAGAGCCACGCCAGTTTCATTTCATCTAGTCTTTACTTTGTGTTGCAGGATTTACTTGTGGCCGGCCAGCCAGAGCCAGAGGACAGCTTAAAGCCAAACACGGCCACAACTCATTCATCACCCTGGGCTTTCTTGCCTCTGTTTATATTCTCCCTGTGTAACAATCAATCATGTTTAATTCAATGGGCCTCACTTTGCAAAATAAAATCTGGAGTTTTGGATAACAGTTTGTGTTTAATCGTGCAGCACATTTGCTTATGATTATTTGCATTTGACAATTTAGCAGGAGTAAACCTGAGACAGGTTCCACCCAAACTGTCACACATCGCACCTCTGTCGAGGGACCAACCTGTGCTGGCCTGCTCCAAGGCCCTAATATATAATCTGTTGTTATATTGTCACCGTAGGGGAGCGCAACCAACCCCGCAGAGACGCCACCGAAATTCATTAATCTAATTAAATATGTCGTATTGCCCAAATGAGGCGCTGCTATGGCTTTGCTGCAGGATAAGTGCAAAGTAAGGCTGGCTCCCACAAGAGCAGCATACAGCCGACGTGTGCTAACGCTACTGCGCTTCATTACACTCTTAATTACCTATTGTTTCTAACTAGTTGGTGGCGTTTTAATGAGAATCTACAGGCAGTTAAATGTAATCTAAATTTTCTAATCTACTGGTCCATTACCAAGGAGTCAAAATGTTATTGGTTTTGTGAGTAATCAGACTTTTAAATGGTGCTGATATCACTCCCGGAGGGCAAAGAGTGGGTTTCGACTGTATAATTGAATTCAGTTTTTTCCCCCTCTCCCCTCCTTCTACTTCCTCCTCTCCTTTTGCGGAGAGCTAAGAGGAAGGCTTTTCTGTTGCGGCTGGTTGCTCCGGTCGAGTAGCATGTCTTCGGTTCTGGTTGGATCACAAGGTTTTTCCGCTCGTGGGTCACCATGGCGACCCCTTCAAAAAAATGTGTGTGTATATGCATGTTTTTGTGGAGTGGGAGTATGTGTGTGTGTGTGCGTGCATTTTTGTGTGTGTTTCAGTGTGCTTGTGCCCCAGCCAGCCTTAGTGCTCTGCTGTGCTGTCACCTGCAGCCAGATAAGCCAAAGGATTTATCGCCCGGTGAATTGCCTTTGAGTGGTGGATAAAATGGCTCCAATACATTCTCATATGAAAACGCTGCGAGGTTAATGAGAGCCAAATTCACAGAGGGCTAAATCTATTAGGTTTTCATGGATGGAATCAATCAACATGCACCACACCGGTTGATTTGTCATATTGAAGCATTGCCCGTTTGAATTCCAAAACACAGTCCTCCTCACGGAATGATTCACTTTGATTTTGATTGCCTCTTCATCAAGAAGATGACAGCTATGAACTAATTTTCTTTTCCATCATGTTACACACTTATTAGCTGTGGCTGTCCTTGGCAGATGACTGATTCTCTCCTTTTATAGAGCTACACTTGGATTTTCCTCAGGTCTGTTCAAACAATCATTGGGTTCTTTTTGAGTCAAAGTATTTAGTTTTCTATATTTTTTCATTTGCAAAACAGATTAGCCTTTGACTGATTGAATCCCTTTAGCTCTTTCCAGCTCATGCGCATCTTGCGGAAGGGTTAGAGATGCTGCATTTAATAGTCTGTTGTAATGTTTTAAATGGTCAAGTTAAAGAAATAGTTCAACATTTTCGGGAAATAAGCATATTCCCTGGGTTGCCAAGAGTCAGATGTGAAGAGTAGAAGTGAGAAATATAGCAACAGATAGTTTATAGCGAGGGAAATACTTTGCCCGGCTCCATCCAAAGGTAAATGTCTATGTGTTTGTCCTGTTTTTGCATGAGCTGTAACCTCTATCCTGGATTCTCTGCTGGTTGTCTAACAACTTCATGGTGATAACAATTTGTGAAGGCTGAACAAATTAGATACAATATATTAGTGAGTTTTCAAGGTGCTGCATGGTCTCATAACTACCACATAGGGCTAAACTAACAGTCTGACGTTGTAGCTTCATAGTTAAAGTACATACATGTGGGTGGTACCAGTCTCTCAAAGTTGCCTTCAGCAAGAAAGAAACTAATTTATAATTATAATAATAATAATACATTTGATTTATAAGCGCCTTTCAGAGCACTCAAGGCCACCTTACATGGCAGATAAAAAACACAACAACATAAGAAACAACGTATCAAAAACATCAATAAAATAAATAAAATGAACAATGAATAAAAAATGGACGACAATCAAACTGAAAAAGCCTGTTTAAATAGATGAGTTTTTACATGGGATTTAAAAACGGAGAAAGAGTTAGTGTTGCGAATGTCTGGTGGGAGGGAGTTCCAGAGGCGGGGGGGCAGTGTGGCTGAAGGCTCTAGATCCCATGGTGGACAAACGGGCAGGTGGTACAGTGAGGTGAATGGAAAAGTGAAGTGAAAGTGAATTTGAATGTATAATGATGTAGTGTTTTCATGTTGTTATCTTTAGTGTGGGCTTTTGAGTACTATGAAAAGCGTTATATACAAAATAAAATATATAATTATTATTAAAATGTTGGCCTATAACAGAATATAGAAAGACAAATTGAGAGTTTGGTATTTGGCAGAACCCCACAAGAAACCTCCTGTGTGGAAGCCAAACTGCACCGACGAGGAGTATTTTATTGGCTTGTGAATCCGGGTGTTCATTATTGTTTAGCGTGCTGATACTGGAGTTGATAACTTCCAGCAGCTCATGACTCCTCTGGATTTTCAGATCTTTCTTCAATAGCTCTTTTCAGACGGCACTGTGTACAGTGTGAGAAAGCTGGCAACACTTTATTCTCTGTGTGCGAACGCTGTGATGCATCACAGGAAAAACTCTAATCATCGCCGTGGAAATAAAATAGGAAAGATGCATTTGTCTTGGGTGCCTCGCACCTTTCTCTCAGTGTGGTGATGGATGACAACCTTGGTGTTGAGTGTGTGTGTTTGTCTATTGTAGCAGTGCAAAGTGACCAGGGACAGGCGCCAACAGAAAAAGGCCCTGTCCCCCAACTAATGAGCAGCATTATTCAAATGGAGTCTTTGTTGTCAGTGCACCGCGCTGCAGTCTGCACACTGCTGTCACAGGCAGCATCGCCTGGTGCACCGCTTCCTCATTTCGATGCTTTACCAGTTTATCGCTTATGGAAATGCATGTGGGAAAATAAGGCACCTTGAAACTGTTGGTAGTTCAGATTTCACTTAATGTTCTGAATATACACCTCCCTGCTGGACATGATCTAATAGTGATCCTTTTCTTAATACAGAGTGATCTTCTAAAAACAATAAAAGCAATGGTTCTGTTGCGCTGCAGCCTCAGAGGATTCAGATGAAAGACGTCATGGAGGAGGATTGTGCCCTCTGTGCTTCCGATACATGGTGTCAGCACAGGATCAAACAGCAGGTGGGCACTGAGCAAAAGGCACAAAAAAGACAGCAAACTAAATGTCAACAAATAGAGCAATATCACCCAGTTTGTCTATCACACTGTGGAGTCACATGAAAACAAGTGAGGAGAGGAGCTTTCAAGGCCTGCGCAGGCTGACAGGAGGAGCAGCAGTGAATAAAGAAGGGGGAGAAAATCGGCCTATCTACAAAGAAGGACGGGTGAAAAAAAAAGAAGGCAGGGTGTTGGAGGAAGCTCCTCCAACCGAGCCCATCTCCAGCTGTCACAAATCATTTCTGCTCGGGAAGTGAGGGGAGGCGAAATGTCAAAATATTTGAATAAATTCCGCAGAAGCCTGTAGAGAGTGGGGTGGTGCGGTGAGAGGGGTATTGTTAGCGCCAATGGGGTGGAGAGGGGATGAGAGGGTTGGGGAATAAAAAGGGGATGGGGCAGCAGTGGTGGAGGGGGGGTTTGCATGTGAAATAGCCTTCACTGGCCTCCGGAGGAACACAAGCTAAATGGAAATCAAAGGTTTGGCCACTGCTGTGATATTTTGGCTCATTTTAAACAATTTCCTACCCTGGCTGAGATTACTGATGATAACACTGACAACACACAACAATGCAGATGTGCGTTGCACTCTCCATTCCTCTGTGTGCTGCATCCAGTATACTCTCTGACTTTCAGACAGCAAGCGTCTCCTTGTCTCCACATTGCATTCTGTACTTATCATCTCCAGTGAAATTAATACCTTAACAAGATGTGCTGCAGCTCTATATATTTTTCATACCCTCTGCATCTATGTTCTTCTGTGGACTAAAGTAACTAATGTAAACACACTGCAGTGGTTTTAAAGATAATGCTGTTCAGTGCATCATTTGAGATGATAACAGGAGATAATATGGCAGTTTTACATACACCCCTATCATTTCTTGGTCCCCTGGCAACCAATATTAAAACAACAGCTAAAAATCTAGGTGTCGCATTCGATTCCCATCTGAATTTCATAACACACGTTAATGAAATCATTAAATCCTGCTACTTCCATCTATGAAATCTACGAAATATTTCCTAAATTAAATCTCCCTTTGACTTGGAAAAGCTAACACATGCCTATGTCTTTTCCCGTCTGGATTATTGCAATGCCCTTTATACGCGCCGCAGTTATTTTGAAGGCTGGCTACTCAAGGTGACTGGGCTTTCTCTGTCAGGGCCCAGAGGCTCTGGAACTCTCTGCCTGAAGAGATTAGGCTCGCCAACTTACTACCTATCTTTAAATCACTGCTCAAAACACATTTATATAGAAAAGCATTTTTACCTCTGTGTTATTTAAAATCCTTTATTCCTTTTACCTTACCTTTATTGCAACCACAATTTATGTAGTTTCTCAGATATGTCATTTTCTGACTCTGCTGCCTATAGAGGTATAGAGGTAATGACATGGCTTTCACAGCACTGCCATACAAGCCAGTAGCCAGTCAGATTTACCTTCATATAACAACCAGGTGCCATTGAGCTGAATGATGGGGATGTAGGATCCTGCATTTTTTAAGCTTGTCCCAAACTAGAAATAAAAGTCAGCATATCAGAGTTGTTATGCTTCAATTGTGACCATTTGCCATATTGTTGCTCAAGGAACAAACTGAAAGTACTGCTGACTGAAAAAATGTATTCTCCTGGGTGATTTTTTGGTCATCCACTTTGCCGTGTCCAAGCAAAACTTAATTACAGCGAGGAAACTCCAGACTAGGAGACTTGCAAGCCTTTTGTACAGCATGGGTTGCTATTTGTACAGTACAAACTAAGAAGGATTAGCGATTAGTACAAAAATCGCAACATATAGTTCTAGTTCCAGTATTACTCCAGAAGAAGAATCAGACTCTGAGAATCTGTGTATCTAACGCAACAAAGGGAAAATAAAAGTTTCTCGATTGTATAACTTGCATTTTGAGCACAGACACTCCTTGCATATGGCAAGATTGTGTCGTCTACTAGTGCCTTAATACAGAGTAGACTGTGCTTTGTGCTGCCTAAAAGTGTACAAATTCATTTTATATAGTTCCCCACTCTAAGGCCCAATCCCATTTCACCCCTTGGCCCTAGCCCTTAGCCCTTTCCCTTCGTTTTGCGCATTCACGTGTAGGGGTAGGCTGTCCCAAATCCTGTTGGGACGGAGGGGTAGGGCCAAGTTTTAGGGCCGAATAGTCCTCGAAACAGAGATTTTTCAGACCCTCACTTCAAACCAAGTGGTACCCAGAATGCCTTGCGAATCAACGGCAAGCTTGGAGAGAGACCTACAAATGTAATTCTTTCTCCATTAATAAGGATTTAAAAATTACGATAGTGATTGTGATATCTTAGTTTAATATCTTTTCAAAGTATTATGGTCTTTTTTTTCACAACAACTATTGCGCTAGCGTTAGCATGATAGCAATCTTTTTTTGCATGATAATCCCGTATTTTCACATAATTTCATAACGCAACCATAATAGCAGCGATGTTACTGAACTAAACTGCTCCTCGAATAACAAAGCATCCTGGCAGGGTTGCCTACAGACCAATGCTAGCAGCCTGTGACCTTTTGATTCATACGTAAAATAATGCAGAACATCCAAGCTTTTCAATTTCAAATGTCATTGATTCACCTGCATTAGCATAGATGTTATTTGGATGTTGTAGGTTTGTCACTTTAGTAACTGTAAACAATAGCATTGGTTTATTTAAGATCTCAACAGTGTTATTACAATGACATCCACGGCAAAACTGTCTTGTCTGTTTACATCGACAACTACTGATGACATGTCAGGGTTTCGCGATGACTACTGATGATGTAACGGCTTCTTGAAGGGCTGTCCCAATTCGTAGGGGAAGATTTCAACCACTACCCCTTCTGACTCCGTTTTTTAGGGGTAAGATAACCCTCGAAAACCAGGGGTAGGGGTAGGGCCAAGGGGTGAAATGGGATTGGGCCTAAATCTGATACTGACAAAAGCTTTCGCATTCTCTGCCCAACTCGCCGCTTTTCTATTGTTACCAAACTGCCCACCATGTAAATGGAAGCATCACAAATGTAAGGGTTATCATCATTGTCATACAACATACATACCAGTTGAACATTTTTTGTTAATTTACTGTAAAATTACACATGTAGCATCAACTAAACCAACATTTTGTGATTTCATTCGTCAGCTTCATGTAGCTTGCCATTTGGGAGGACAGCATGAGAGGCGGTAAACTCAAAATACTCCACACATGGAGCTCTGCACCTAGTATAAACTGAGGGACAATACTTACGAACACTCTTCCATAATTAAAGGCACCCTGCTTTTTTACCCCACATCAGCATCACCATGAATTAATGTTTATTTTTGTTTTATTTCCCCCTGCCCTCCTATAAATATTTATCGTACAAGGTGAAGTGAATCAAGGAGGGTTTTGTTGATAAAGGTCTGATGATGATTGTTTGTTCAAAGTCTGAATGCATGTTCTCTATCAGCCTGTGTGCATCTACTCTCTTTGTTCAGATGATCCCGGTGTGCATTAGAAGTCGCAGGGTCGGTGTCTCCTCTGTTTGCCTCTGAACTCATAAAACACTGTTTTTAATTAGGCCCCTAATCAGCCACTAAACACACAATAAAATGAGATGCTGTATCTGTTTACCTCTCTTTCTACTCTCTCTCTCTCTATACACACACACACACACACACACACACACACACACACACACACACACACACACACACACACACACACACACACAGCATATTTGCATGTGTAGTTGGTAAAAAAAAAACACTTATCAGGGAGAAAGATCAAGGTCATGACTCCTCTTCACACCCGACTCCCTGAAACCAATTAAACTGTCGGTCGTTGAAGTTCAGTTGGAGGACACAGATTGGAAAACAATAGCAGATGACATTTTGTCCCGCTACTCCTCCTGCACCTTAAATCCCATATGCACAAAAAACCCCATAAAAACGTGCGCCTTTATCAGGAATAGTGTTCTATGACTTTACTAAGACATTTACCAAACGGTTCGCTTGAAAATCGTCAAAAATGTTGAATGGGAGTCAAGGTTTCTCGCCCTTTGAGCGAGGGTGGATGATATCATTGCCAGATTGAGAGCAGGTCTGACATTCTTCTAAAATGTTGTTTTTAAGCTGCTCTCAAACCCATAAATGGAAGTTGTCACACATAATTCTTAGCTCAAAGCATAGGCACATTCGTGCTCTTCACAGAAATGTCACTGTGAAATCTATCAGACCTAATCTTTTGGCTCAATGAGCTCTAAAACAGAAGGAGTACCAAAGAACTCTCCCTTCACTCCAATGTTATATCAGTGTGAACATTTCTGGAAGGAGCCTTAAAGTCGCACATTTTTAACTAACACACTCCTCTGCTTGCTTCTCTGTCGCTCTCTCTCAAACCGGCAAAGACTCAGCTGACGTCTCCGCACACACTCACACACACAAACACCGACTCCTCTGCTCCCTTCTCTCGCTATCTGTTTCTCTCTCTCTCTGTTGGACATTCTCTCTTTCTCTCAAACCGCCACTGACTCAGCTGACATCTCAGTGTGCGCACACACTGACTCCACTGCTGGCTTCTCTCTCTCTCTCTCTCTCTCTCTCTCTCTCTCTCTCTCTCTCTCTCTCTCTCTCAAACCGGCACTAAGCAGCAGGCACACTGGAAATTCAAAATTGCTCCTACATGTTACATCATAATCTCACACATACAACACTATATTCTTACACACACTACTACTTATACTCTCTTACAAGCACAACCATACTCTCTTTTATTTCCTATCTGTAATGACAATTTTAACTGTCTGTTATATCTTGTATGTAATGTGTTTCTACTCAATGAACTTTATTTGACCTTTTGTTCATGAACCTCCCTTGACCTTGTAAGAAGCAAGATGAACTGCGACCAAAAGCACTGGCACTGATCCAGTGCTGATTGCGCAGTGTAGGAGCTGGCGGAGGGATACTGGATGAAAGTTTTTTTCCTTTTCTGACGATAGTGGTATGACCAGAATATCATATATATCCGAAGGCGTGAACACTTTGTCAGACGTCTGCATCACACTCTGATGTTGAGAACTCTGTCCTATTCAGCTGAATATAGACTCTGATATATTATGATAGATTCTCAATTATTTTCTTAGATATACTCTTTTGTTATATTCTCTGTTGTATTTCCTGCTACAATAATTTCACAAAAGACAGTTCGATCTAAGAATTCTTATTTAATTTCTCTCAACAAGAATTTCCACCACACTTTCATATGCTCATACACACAAAACTGCCCTCTCTTGCACAGATATATTATATTTGAAAGAGAATAATAGCATATGTAAGATAAATAAATAGTACATGTAAATGCAAATAACCATGTCTTAAAAAGAACTGGTCTTGATGTACTTATAGTACTTACATTCCCTTATTGACCTCCCAGTCTGAATTTAAACACAGAATAGGCACAAACCTCAGGGGAATCCCTCAGCCTAAATGATAACCGCATGACTTTGGAACAAGGTTGCCTAGGACGCAGACTCACACGTGCGTTGCCGCACCACGTTGCATTCCACGACCCGTGAGTGACAGAAGTCCTATTCCGCACCGCCTCTCCACACATACGCAGTCTCCCTAGATCCCGACACTTGACACAGCTCCTCTCCTCGAACAGCCTGGCTGGTGAGGTGGCTCAACGCTCCTCCTCTCGTCCGACAGCTTAATTAGCGAGGCAGCTCGACACATCTCCTATCCTCCAGCAGCTTGACTAGGGAGGCAGCCCAATGCAGCTCCTCTCTTTCGACAGTTTGACTGGCGAGGCGGCCCAATGCAGCTCCTCTCTTCCGGCATTTGACTGGCGAGGCGATTCGACACAGCTCCTCTCTTCCGACAGTTTGACTAGCGAGGTGGCTTGGTGCAGCCTTTCCTTTCGCACAGACGCGCTACAAGAAACAGGCTAGGCTTACAATAAGGCAGAGCATTTCTCAAACATCTGTGTATTACTCACACAGTCCCTTATTCTTTCTCAACGACCGCCACTACTTTTGCCACTAGACTCACATTAAAGGGTCGCAAGACTTTACTCTCTAAGGCCAGAACGGTTTCCCATGCTACACACTCTTGGATCTTCACGCTCCCTCTCCTCCACACTCTTCCTCTTCTCCCTGAAAGGAACACTGTGACACAAGAGTCCCCCTTAGTATTCACAGGTGTATATTACAGCCTACCCATAACAGAACATTTTGATTGAATAGGAAATAACATTGAATTCTCAGTTCCTGATTGGTTATCTTTGATGAAGCATGGTTTCACTGACATGGCCCGCCTGCCGAACTAGAGATCCACAAGGGAAGATGGTGGACTGGGAGCGGAACCACGCTTCCTCCTGAGGAATATTTTCAACTCTCCCACCATTACAACGATGTCAGAAATGCTGGATCCACACTGGGACCTTCTGTAATACAGACATCCAAAGGGAACTCTTCAAATGTGCCTGAGGAGGAAATGCAACGGTGACTTCGACCTGGTTTATCAGGTGTAGCGTTATCAGGGAGGACCAGGGGCACTTCCTTTCAGGGCAAACCTTATATAATCCCGGGGACACATTGGTTGTCCCCAGGCAGACAACACTGGTTCAAACTGGGAGCGTGTCTGCCCTAACCCTGAACACACCTCATTGTATTGGTAGAAGAAATTGTAATGTCCCCTTCATTACTACAAAAACTGACCTTGAAAAAGAAGTTAAATAAGAAGAAATACCATGGTTATCTCCCTCACATTCTAACAAAGCTGTAAAGTCGTCCTGAAAAGTGCTGCTGCTTTATTTAAATGCTCCTTGTAGCTCCAATTTAGCTATAAGTGCTCTGAGCAGGTGCAGGCTCTGTATTTAAGACTGTAAGCCAATCGGGGATTGAGAATTTAAACTGTCTTCCTGTTTGGTCAAACTCACTTCCTTTTTAACACACAGAGAATGTAGTAGTAAGACTATAGTGGCAAGCGTGTGAGAGTATGCTGGTGCATGTTTACACTGGTGTGTGATTATGATGTGTGTGTAATGGCAAATATTAACCATATATGCTGTCTTTATTGATACATTTTGAGATAAAGTAGAGATATGTCTCTACCTTAAATGCGGTACTGTTAAATGTTGCACCTTTGGGCATTCAATAAATTTGGCTATCAGAAAAATATTTAATAATTATAATAAAATATTATTGTTAAATATTAATTAATTGATATTAAATGAACCTTGGTGCACCAATGATTCAGTCTCATGAACTTACAAACTACAAATTTGGAACTCTGATTAATTAAATGAATTAATATGTGTGTTCAAGAAAAACATTTATTATGGAAATAAGAAAAGTAAAACAACACACAACTAACTAAAAGAGTACTTAGTATATACAGATATACAGTGTATGTGAGTGCATGTGTGTGGGGCTCAAAATGGCTGCTGCGTCCACTATGAAGGCCACATGGAATGAATAGACCAAGTGGCTGAGGTCATGTGTGTGTTAAGTTTGGGGAAGTGCATGTGTGAGGTGCTGGTGTCAGGTTAAAGAAAGTGGTTAGTTGCATGCAAAAAAAGACCCTGAGTCTGTATAAAGCAAAACATAACTAAAAACAGCTTTCAATCAATCAATCAAATTTTATTTGCATAGCCCATATTCACAAACCACCTCATAGGGCTTAACAAGGTGCTAGATCCACTGCCCTTAACCCTCAACAAGAGTAAGGAAAAACTACCAAAAACTCTTTTAACAGGGGAAAAAACTTCAGAGAGAGCCACATGCGAGGGATCCCTCTCCCAGGACAGACAGAACTGTAATAGATGCTGCATGTGTGTGAGAACATTAGCAAAATAACAGTATTTACAACATTGATTAGAAGAAACAGTTTGTATAAGAAAAATGGCTGATCGAGATGAAGAGAGCAGCAATGACAAATGAATTGAGGTTCAGTAATGGTAAAGTATGCAAGTAGACATATTGTATATCAAGCAGTCTTGTTGAAACGCTTCAGTAACGCTTTTATTACCAAAAATATCACAGCAACATAACCAAACTTACACTAATTAAATAACAGTTTTTGCTTATTTTAACTAACTAGTCCAGATTTGTTAACAGTCCATGGAACAGAGGGGGTGGGTCCGTTTAAAGTGCTGTTCGCGAAGTCCAGTGGAAGCGATCTGCTGGTTTGTGGCTTCTGTTGTTGTGCATCTGGCAAGACTGTGTTTGTGGCTGCTCGTGCTAGCTTCCTAAGGTAGACTCCTGTGGCTGCCTTTTGGAATGTTTTAGCAGTGTTAACATAGTATTGGTGAACAATAGATAGGCATATACATTTGTAGCAAAATCTGACCACATGTCTCTTTGTCCTGAAGCCACATGAATGAATGAATGAATGAATTAACAGTTCATTATTAACTCATCATTGATAAGTCATTATTAATAACGATTAAGAATATGACCAACAGTAGCCGAAGTTGGGCCCAGGGGCATGGTTTCACACTCCATTGTGAAGATGAATGACTCTGGGAGGCTGAGTTCAGAAGCTCTTGTCTTCAATCGATCTGATCTGCTACGACTTACAAACACATGACGAGGGATTTGAGAAATCGGCCCATCTTGAAAGCAACTACACATAGGGAAGGAGAGGATGCTCCTTCACTGCGCATAGTGACTTTGCTCTTGCGCTTGGGTTTCACTGGTGGTTTCGTCAGTCTGCTCTCCTTACTGGTACAAGTAGAAGATTCTTCCTGAACTGAATGTGTGACTTGTTCACTTGGTTGCTTCTTTCATGTGTTTTCTGACTTTCCTTTGTGCTTAGGTTTCTGGTGCTTTCTTCACACTGAATAATACAAGCTTTGATGTCAGCAGTAGTTTCTTTATATCTGCAAGTAACTATCGACCCAGTATTGGATGCTTCTTCATGGAATCTGGACTTTCTCATGCTAGGTTTCTGTGGTGCTTTCTGCAGATTGCATTCAGCATTGACGAAGCAGCAGTTTCTTCCTGAACTGAATGCGAGCTCATCCAAGCTAGTATTGGCTGCTTCTTTCTCATGTGAATTCTGGACTTTCCCCTTGCGCTAGGGTTTCTCTGGTGCTTTCTGCAGATTGCATTCAGCATTGCGTAAGCAGCCTGGCGATCTGCAAGTGAATCTTTGAATTTGGTAGAGGATGCTACTTCAACAAGCTGACAGACTTTGCCACATTTTCAGTTATTGGGTTTCACTGCTGGTTTGTTGGTCCAGCCTCACTGGTGCAAGTAGCAGTTTCTTCCTGAACTGAATGCCAGTCATCCAAGCAGCATTGGCTGCTTCCTTCCATGTGAATTGTGGACTTTCCAGCGAGATTTATCTGTGCTTTCTTCCGACTGAGTACAGCTTTGATGGGCAGCAGTTTCTTTATATGATCTGCAAGTGCATCATCAATTGAGTAGAGGATGCCCTTCTCACTGCAGACAGTGTACGTTGCCCTGCTCTTGGGTTTCACTGGTGGTTTCTGAGCCAGTCTGCGCCCTCCTTACTGCAAGTTGGGTGCAGTTTTTCCTGAACTGAATGCTAGCCATCCAAGTTAGTATTGGCTGCTTCCTTCCATGTGAATTGGGACTTTAACTTAGACTTCACTGCTGGCTCCTCCAGTCTGCATTTCACAGGTAATACAGGTTTCATTGAATGCCTTGTTGGGTCATAAGTGTCACAATCTGGAGGAAAATGTTTTCTTTTAAAAAAACTAGCTGCAAGTGTATCTGGGGGGTGATTCTTTTTCCTCGGGATCTTACCTCCATCATCTGCTTGAAAAGGCTAAATAAAGGCTGGCAGTATGTCTCACTCTCAGTAGTGTATTGGGGCAGATCCTTCATTATCTCATCAATACTTTTAACAACAAAGAAGGGGAGCACATTGTGGGTTGCTGAATGACTATCTATTTAGACAGTCAACAAGTAATTTTCCAGTAGCTCCTATGAACAGATTTGACATTGAGAAAAGTTTGTGCTGTAAATTCCAGAATTTAGCAGAGTTTGTCCTCTGGCTGACCCTGCAAGCACACCACTTCTTATTCTCTCAAATTCGCAGCTTGCTGAATAAAAGTCTTCGCCAAAGAACACATGCTGCTAATACAGCCAAGAGAGACCACATGTCACATAGCCTCATTTAGAGGAAGGCCCAGAATGACTTCAGGGCCCCATAATCCACGATCTGCATTTTATAGCCAGTGGTCAGTTGGAGTTGACAGAAAAGCTATACCAAAAAATCAATCAGTCACCTTTGAAAATGTAGCTATAGTTAACCAACATTATGTTGTCTGGCTTGATGTCCAGATGTACCAAACGAATTTGCTGAGAGTGTTGAGAGCCATTACTATCTGTTGTGTGATTTCAATCTCATTCAGATACAGTGGCTTCACCAGTTCTTAATGATTAAATCATCAAGGGTCATGTCAAGCATTTCAAATTCCAGTATATAACTTTCCTTGGTTACGGTAAATGCCTGTTAAGGCTGCCACTAAGTTCTCATGTTGGCCATGGCTCCTGAGGTCGCATATGGCATTCAACTCATTTTCAGTATACCACAGCCAAAGTGTTTGGAACGACCTTCACAGCAACTATCTCCTTGGTGTCTAATGTAATGCAATTTGCACACTTTACTAAAACCCCTGCCTCTAGTGGCTTCAGAACTTTGTATGTTGCAAAAGAACAATGTTCTTGGATGACATTTTTGCTGCTATGACAAGTTAAACAGCAATCAACTGTTTGTTGCAGCAGTTTGTTGATAGGCAGAAAAATATGGCTCACTATCCTACTTTTCCTCATTTGCACTATTCACCAACGATTGAACATCAAGGGTACAAGAAAGAACTATGAAGTATTACCCTTGATATTTATCGCTTTACAAGGTTAGAATTTCCTTTTAATGTTATAGGTTAAAACTTCCTTTTTTAAAGTTTTGGTCACAATTTGCCTTTCAAGTGTTGTGCAATAATGCATCAAACGTGATACCATAAAATGGTGGCTTCTTCCGCATTCAATAAATTTGGTTATCAAAATAAAATATTAAATATTATTAATATATTATTATTAATATTACATCATCACTTAATTGATTAAAGCTACTCGAGAGACCACCTCAAAGAAGTGGGAAAAAGATAGCCAATTTATTGATTGTCTCATAAAAGTAATCTACAAATTTGGAACTCTGATTAACAATTAAATGAATAACTATAACCAAAATTACCATATAGAAAGTTATAAGAAGGATATGGAGTTCTTGACAGTGTGTAGAGGTTGGCAAAATTCACTATGCAACATTCATATAAAAAAAAATTTAGAAAGAAAAACATTTATTATGAATATAATGAAGTATAAAAACACAAATTACTAACGGTGTACTTAATAACAAAGATAGGTATAATGAGTATGTGTGTTCTATGTGCTTCCAAAATGGCAGCTGGCCACTTTGAAGGATAACACCTTTCGCCCCCTATTGAATCTTTTACGATATGTGAAGGGTCCGAAGGCATAAGGTGAAGAGTTGGTGCGGTGTCTGTGTGTGTGTGTGTGTGTGCTAAATTAGAGAAAGTTGCTAGATGCATGCAAGGAAGGACTGAAGAGACAACTAACATTGGTCTTCACTGCAAACCACAATATCACAACACAAATCAAACTTATAAACATTCCAGAATTTATTTCACACGACAAAAATGAAAACAAATTATTGCATAATTAAGGAATTTTTGCCAACTGTACTCTGCCTCAATGCTGGCATCATTAATGTTGTGCAATAATGCATCAAACGCGTGATACCATAAAATGGTGTGCCTTTCGCATTCAATAAATTTGGTTATCAAAATCAATAAATATTAATATTTTTTTATTATTAATATTAAATAATAACTTATTTCATGACGAGGCAGTAGGGTTGTCTTACAAAGGATTATATAAAACAAAACAAAATATAAAAACTCCAACCAGCTCAGCCATAGGCTACATGCAGAGGAACATTATGTTTCCATATAATCTATATCGCAGCAAACCATCAAGGATATTAAAATACTAAATTTCCTGCTGGTTTTTAAAATGGGGGAGAACACTGAATGTCTCAGCCTGCCTTAACTTGAAACTCACACAACACAGACAAGGACATCTTTTAAAAGGAATCAGTAGAAAATATGATGTCACATTATACGCAATATTTGTTTGAATTTAACATGTGATACCATGTGTTCTTGTTCTCCGGGATAATTAGGAGACTTCCCTGTTTGAGCTTGATAAAATACCTGCTTCACTGGCCGACATCTTGACGATTGCAGGAAACGGTAGGACAGCAGTTGTATGGTGATTCCCGAAACAAAGAGACAAATTTGAGCAGAAGACTGGATTAATCCTCGTTTTGGCCACCCTCGCTGAGTGGAATGAGGCACAAAAGCGTGTTTAATTCCTTTGCTACAGGTAGTGTGCGTGTGGGTAGGAGTCATTTTCACCAAAGTGGTCAACTGTCTTTGCTTACATTGATGGCGCGCAGGTGAATCATGTCTACTTTGAATGAGCTACATTCACTGCGATTACTGCATTAACTGTCAAACTTCTCTCTCATGGTGTAGCGTTGTTTATGGTTTAATGTTTGACCAGGTATTTAATAGCTATGGGATATAGGACTAGGGTTATTTGCCCGATATTAAGATATTTTATAATAGTTGTATTGTATTTTCATTAAATGATTATCTTGTATCCTTAAGGTATTGAATATGAATTTACATTTTGTATATTTCCTCCTAGTTTCACTGTGGTGTTTCATTGTGCCATGGTTGAATTGTGTGATTAAAGAGCCGTACAGTAGTACCAGTTACTGAATTAAAGTAACCATCAAAGAGGTTCTTTTCAGGTATATTGCACATCACACTCAAAGATTAAAGTTTGATAGTCAAATCAACAATGCAAGTAAAAACAAAACGTCACCATGCAGCAGCAACAAGTAAATCCATAGACACACATCAGGATAGACCAACATGCAAAGAATAAATTCCAGAGAAGGTCCAAGAGCTGCACAAAAGGCACTTATAAGGCCTATGACTCCTGGAAATTTTCACAGAGAAATTTTGACCAAATTGAAAATTTTGGCTCTCCAGATGACCTTGATAAAATCCAACAAAAATGATCACAAAATATGATGCGGCACCATCAATATGAGTCAATTTGTATGCAACCAAACCTATTCCAGATATTGTTGGCAAATGGACACCTGCTCTGCTCTGGGCTGGGAAGAGATCCTTGCTCTTGTGAGAGTAATTGGAGAGAAATTGCTGATGGAACTATAAATGAACGCATCTAAAAGGAGAGAGAGTGAGAATAATACTGAATAAGGAAGAACATTGCTCTGTCTTTGGACTCACAAACTGAAACCATACAGCCTCAGAAGCATCACAGAACCAGATCACTCAATTCCAACTTCCACTAGCTCTAGTAAACGACTAGATGCAGAAGCAGAACTTGCAGCCAAGCAAGAGGAGGTAAAGGCAATGAAAGACATTCAAGCTTAGAATACTGAAAGGAATGGGAAGCTTGGCCATGTTGACTGGAAGTGAAGCATAAAAGGACAGAGAAACAATTAAAGCTAGGAGAAGAAAAAGAAAAGCCGCAGCAGCTAAAGGCAGAGAAGGAAGTCCAGTAGCTGCTAGAGTAAGAAATATACGTCTTGAAAATGACTACCGAAATGGGATAAATCCTGAAACAGATGCTGCCTTCACCAGGAGACTGAATACAAAGTCTGAAGCGAATTCAAAATGCGCTATCATTCCAACGCTTAATTATCACCTCTAAGATACGACATCTGGGGATACTGGTTCTCTGGCCTACAAGCACTAGTAAGCTCACTCAGCATAAACCGCCTGCCCAGACTCTGAGCCAACAACGTTTAATGACGATCCAATGAAATTGTTTGGAAGATGTCTTCACAACTCTTATTGATCAGAAACCTCTCACCAAGTGAGAAGATGTTTTACCTGAACTCACCCAATTTCACAAGTTTCATAACGTTTTGAACAAAGAGGTCCGAATGTAACCATTACCTCCTCTACATTGATGAACTTTAAACCCAGAGATGAAAAGGCACCCAAGGGAGCCAGATCCCTCAATACAACTGTTTAATAAAGAATGCTACCCGAGATACACTTGAAAATGTCCAAATATAGGGGAAGACCCCCATGTCTAGCCTTACAAGGATGAAAAAGCATGGCATTGCCAGGTGCCCTCACTGCAAAAACCATGGAAGAAAAAAGGCATTCATCTATGAAACGCCTCTGCTTTTAGTTGCTTGAGGAAGGAACACAAGACCAAAGATTGTAAAGGGCGACATACTTATGAGTAAGTGTGGTCATAGACATCCCACTTGCTTGCATGAGGGAGTGAGGAAAGTAAGGGGAAGTGACAAAAATGCTCCTGCCCTAGCAGATAACGGCTCGAGTGAAGAGTGGTTCACTGTCACGCCCCAGCATCAATCCAATGTGGCCTCTTGCCACCTCAAGCATAGTCCCGGTCCTGGTGTCATCAGTACAAGACCTGCTCAAGTATTACTTGACACAGAGTGATTCAACATTCATTCTAGAAGACTTGATTCAGACCTGGATGTGGACCTCAACCACAGTGAAGCTAAACCAGTACAATGACAGTCATTACACCATCTTGGCAGGTAAGTGTATCTGCGGTAAGCAAGCGGTACATCCAACACCAAATCCGTTAACTGAACTGCTTGTTGGTGACCCATAAGTTAAGGCAGTTTTCACATCCTCCATCAACTTAGCCAGTTTTCTTCTTGGACAAAGCTTATCAAAGTGGTTGCAAGTATTAAGAGGCTTGGATTAAAAGGGGTTAAGTATGCAAGTAGACATATTGTATATCAAGCAGTCTTGTTGAAACGCTTTCAGTAACGCTTTTATTACCAAAATATCACAGCAACATAAATCAAACTTATAAACATCACACTAATTAAATAACAGTTTTTGCTTATTTTAACTAACTAGTCCAGATTTGTTAACAGTCCATGGGAACAGAGGGGGGTGGGTCCGTTTGGTGCTGTTCGCGAAGTCCAGTGAAGCGATCTTGCTGGTTTGTGGCTTCTGTTGTTGTGCATCTGGCAAGACTGTGTCGTGGCTGCTCGTGCTGAAGCCCTAAGGTAGACTCTCCTGTGGCTGCCTTTTGGAAAGTTTTAGCAGTGTTGGTACATAGTATTGGTGAACAATAGATAGGCATATACATTTGTATCAAAATCCTGACCACATGTCTCTTTTGTCCTGAAGCCAATATGAATGAATGAATGAATGAATGAATGAATGAATTAACAGTTCATTATTAACTCATCATTGATAAGTCATTATTAATAACGACCACACAGTGACCAACAGTAGCCGGAAGTTGGGTCCAGGGGCAGGTTTCACACCTAGCTGTGAAGATGTGAATGACTCTGGGAGGCTGAGTTCAGGAAGCTCTCCTTTGTCTTCAATCAGATCTGATCTGCTACGACTTACAACACATGACGAGGGATTTGAGAAATCGGCCCATCTTCTTGAAAGCAACTACAATAGGGGAAGGAGTAGAGGATGCTCCTTCACTGCGCATAGTGGACTTTGCCTTGCGCTTGGGTTTCACTGGTGGTTTCGTCAGTCTGCTCTCCTTACTGGTACAAGTAGAAGATTCTTCCTGAACTGAATGTGACTTGAATTTAATTTTGGTTGCTTCTTTCATGTGTTTTCTGGACTTTCCCTTGTGCTTAGGCTTCTCTGGTGCTTTCTTCACACTGAATACAGCTTTGATGTCAGCAGTAGTTTCTTTATGATCTGCAAGTGACTTATCGAATTCAGTATTGGATGCTTCTTTCATGTGAATTCTGGACTTTCCCTTGCGCTTAGGTTTCTGTGGTGCTTTCTGCAGATTGCATTCAGCATTGACGTAAGCAGCAGTTTCTTCCTGAACTGAATGCGAGTCATCCAAGTTAGTATTGGCTGCTTCTTTCATGTGAATTCTGGACTTTCCCTTGCGCTTAGGTTTCTCTGGTGCTTTCTGCAGATTGCATTCAGCATTGATGTAAGCAGCAGCTCCTTTATGATCTGCAAGTGAATCTTTGAATTTGGTAGAGGATGCTACTTCAATGCGCGTAGTAGACTTTGCCTTGCTATTGGGTTTCACTGCTGGTTTCGTCAGTCTGCGCTCCTTACTGGTGCAAGTAGCAGTTTCTTCCTGAACTGAATGCGAGTCATCCAAGTTAGTATTGGCTGCTTCCTTCATGTGAATTGTGGACTTTCCCTTGTGCTTAGATTTATCTGGTGCTTTCTTCCGACTGAGTACAGCTTTGATGTAAGCAGCAGTTTCTTTATGATCTGCAAGTGCATCATCAAATTGAGTAGAGGATGCTCCTTCACTGCGTATAGTGTACGTTGCCCTGCTCTTGGGTTTCACTGGTGGTTTCGTCAGTCTGCGCTCCTTACTGGTGCAAGTAGCAGTTTCTTCCTGAACTGAATGCGAGTCATCCAAGTTAGTATTGGCTGCTTCCTTCATGTGAATTGGGGACTTTAACTTAGACTTCACTGCTGGCTCCTCCAGTCTGCATTTCTCATTGGTGGTAATACAGGTTTCTCTATTGAATGCTCCTTGTTGGGTCATGTCACAATCTGGAGGAAAATGTTTTCTTTTAAAAAAACTATGCCAAAGTGCATTATCTGGGGTGATTCTTTTTTCCGGATCTACTTCCATCATCTGCTTGAAAAGGTTAACAAAGGCTGGCATGTCCTCATTCTCAGTAGTATTGGGGTGATCCTTCATTATCTCATCAATACTTTTAAACAACAAAGAAGGGAGTACATTGTGGGTTGTTGAATGACCATCGACATGACAGTCACACTCTTCCAGTAGCTCCCATGAAACAGATTTGACATTGAGAAAAAAAAAGTTTGTGCTGTAAATTCCAGAATTTAGCAGTTTGTCCTCTGGCTGACCCTGCAAGCGCACCATTTCTCTTATTCTCTCAAATTCGCAGCTTGCTGAATAAAAGTCTTCGCCAAAGAACATGAAGGCTACAATACAGCCAAGAGACCACATGTCTACAGCCTCATTTAGAGGAAGGCCCAGAATGACTTCAGGGGCCCTATAATCAATGATCTGCATTTTATAGCCAGTGGTCAGTTGGTCGACAGAAAAAGCCATACCAAAATCAATCAGCTTCACCTTGAAAGGCCAGCGTTTATGGTTAACCAACATTATGTTGTCTGGCTTGATGTCCAGATGTACCAAACGTAATTTGCTGAGAGTGTTGAGAGCCATTACTATCTGTTGTGTGATTTCTTGAATCTCATTCAGATACAGTGGCCTACCAGTCTTAATGATTAAATCATCAAGGGTCATGTCAAGCATTTCAAATTCCAGTATATAACTTTCCTTGGTTACGAAATGCCTGTTAAGGCTGACTAAGTTCTCATGTTGGCCATGGCTCCTGAGTCGCATAAGGGCATTCAACTCATTTTCAGCATACCAGCCAAAGTGTTTTGGAATGACCTTCACAGCAACTATCTCCTTGGTGTCTAATGTAATGCACTTGTACACTTTACTAAAACCCCCTTGCCCTAGTGGCTTCAGAACTTTATATGTGTTGCAAAGAATGTCTTTGGATGACATTTTTGCTGCTTTGACAAGTTAAACGAAAGTAATTCCAACTGTTTGTTGCTAGCAGTTTGTTGATAGGCAGAAAAATATGGCTCACTATCCTACTTCTTTTTCCTCATTTGGTACTCATTCGGTACTGTAACGATTAAATATCAAGGGTAATAAGAAAGAACTATGAAGTATTACCCTTGATATTTAGTCGTTTCTTTACAAGGTTAGAATTTCCTTTAATGTTATAGGTTAAAACTTCCCTTTAAAGTTTTTGGTCACAATTTTGCCTTTCAAGTGTTGTGCAATAATGCATCAAACGTGATACCATAAAATGGTGTGCCTTTCCGCATTCAATAAATTTGGTTATCAAAATAAAATATTAAATATTAATATATTATTATTAATATTACATAATCACTTTAATTGATTAAAGTTACCTCGGGGCACCACCCTTCAAAGGAAGGGAAAAGATAGCCAATTTATTGATTAAGTCTCATAAAAGTACTAACTACAAATTTGGAACTCTGATTAACAATTAAATGAATAACTATAACCAAAATTACCATATAGAAAGTTAGCTAAGTTGAAGGATATGGAGTTCTTGACAGTGTAGAGGTTGGCAAAATTCACTTATGCAACATTCATAAAAAAATTTGTGAAAGAAAAACATTTATTATGAATATAATAAAGTATAAAAACACAAATTACTAACGGTGTACTTACTAAACAAAGATAGGTATATGAGTATGCATGTGTGTGTCTATGTGCTTCCAAAATGGCGGCTGGCCACTTTGAAGATAACACCCTTCGCCCCCCTATTGGAATCTTTACGACATGTAGCGGGGGTCCGAGCTAATAAGGTGAAGAGTTATGCGTGTGTCTGTGTGTGTGTGTGTGTGCCAAATTAGAGAAAGTTGCTAGATGCATGCAAGGAAGGACTGAAGAGCATAACTAACATTAACTTTCTCAACAACTTGCAACCACAATATCACAACACAAATCAAACTTATAAACATTCCACTTATTTCTGGCGTTGGCCAAAAATGAAAACAAATTAATATTGCATAATTATGAATTTTTGCCAACTGTACTCTGCCTCACACGGGGCATCATTAATGTTGTGCAATAATGCATCAAACGTGATACCATAAAATGGTGTGCCTTTCGGCATTCAATAAATTTGGTTATCAAAATCAAATATTAATATTTTATTATTAATATTAAATAATAACTTTTATTTCTGCCGACGAGGCAGTAGGGTTGTCTTACAAAGGATTATATAAAACAAAACAAAATATAAAAACCCAACCAGCTCAGCCATAGGCTACGAAGAGTGAATAAATATTTGCAGCCGATATAATCTATATCGGTAGCAAACTATCAAGGTAAGTTATTAAAATACTAAATTTCCTCAGTTGGTTTTTAAAATGGGGAGAACACTGAATGTCTCAGCCTGCCTTAACTTGAAACTTCACATTAACACAGACAAGGACATCTTTAAAAGGAATCAGTAGAAAATATCATGTCACATTATACGCAATATTTTTTTGAATTTAACATGTGATACTATGTGTTCTTGTTCTCCGGGATAATTAGAGACTTCCTGTTTGAGCTTGATAAAACACCTGCTTCACGTCGACATCTTGACGATTGCAGGAAACGGTAGGACAGCAGTTGTATGGTGATTCCCGAAACAAAGAGACAAATTTGAGTAGAAGACTGGATTAATCCTCGTTTTAACACCCCTCGCTGAGTGGAATGAGGTACAAAGCGGTTTAATTCCCTTTGCTACAGGTAGTGCGGGGTAGGAGTCGCTCACTCAAAGTGGTCAACTGTTCTTTGCTTACATTGATGGCGTGTGAATCATGTTCACTTGAATGAGCGTCACATTCATCATGATTACTGTTGATTAACTGTCAAACTTCTCTCATGGTGTAGTTGCTTTGTTTAATGTTTATTCGTGTATTTAATAGCTATGATATAGGGACTAGGGTTATTTGCCTCGATATTAAGATATTTTATAATAGTTGTATTGTATTTTCATTAAATGATTATCTTGTATCCTGTTTGTATTGAATATGAATTTACATTTTGTATATTTCCTCCTAGTTTCACTGTGTTTCTACGGTGCCATGGTTGAATTGTGTGATTAAAGAGCCGTGAAGCAGTAGTACCAGTTACTGAATTAAAGTAACTACTCAAAGAGGTTTTTTTCAGGTATATTGCACATCACACTCAAAGATTAAAGTTTGATAGTCAAATCAACAATGCAAGTAAAACAAAACGTCACTCGATGCAGCAGCAACAAGTAAATCCATAGACACACATCAGGATAGACCAAGCTCGCGGCAAAGAATAATTCCAGAGAAGGTCCAAGAGCTGCACAAAAAGGCAATTTATAAGGCCTATGACTCCTGGAAATTTTCAGCAGGAGAAATTCTGACCAAATTGAAAACGTTCTGCTCTCCAGATGACCTTGATAAAATCCAACAAAAAATGATCACAAAATATGATGCGGTGCACCATCAATATGAGTCACTTGTATGCAACCAAACCTCCATTCCAGATATTGTTGGCAAAATGGACACCTGCTCTGCTCTGGCTGAAGAGATCCTTGCTCTTGTGAGTAATTGGAGAGAAATTGTTGATGGGAACTGTAATGAACGACTCGAAAAGGAGAGAGTGAGAATAATACTGAATAAGGAAGAACATTGCTCTGTCTTTGGACTCACAAAAACTGAAACCACAGCCTCAGAAGCATCACAGAAATCAGATCACTCAATTCCAACTTCCACTAGCTCTAGTAAACGACTAGATGCAGAAGCAGAACTTGCAGCCAAGCAAGAGGAGGTAAAGGCAATGAAAGACATTCAAGCTTAGAATACTGGAAAGTGAATGGAAACTTGGCCATGTTGACTGAAGTGAAGCATAAAAGGACAGAGAAACAATTAAAGCTAGGAGAAGAAAGAAAAAAGCTGCAGCAGCTAAAGGCAGAGAAGGAAGTCCAGGTAGCAGCTGCTAGAGTAAGAACATGTCAGTCTTGAAAATGACTACCGAAATGGGATAAATCCTGAAACAGATGCTGCTCACCAGGAGACTGAATACAAAGCTCAGCTAAATCCAAATGCGTCATCATTCCAACGTCAATTATCACCTCTAAGAGCCACGACATCTGGGGATACTGTCTCTCTGGCCCAAGCACTAGTAAGCTCACTCAGCATAAACCGCCTGCCCGTACCTGAGCCAACAACGTTTAATGACGATCCAATGAAATTCCTTGTTTGGAATATGTCTTTCACAACTCTTATTGATCAGAAACCTCTCTCACCAAGTGAGAAGATGTTTTACCTGGAACCTACCCCAATTTCACAAGTTTCACAACGTTCTTGAACAAAGAGGTCCGGATATCTTGTAACCCTATTACCTCCCCACATTGGATGAACTTTAAACCCAGAGATGAAAAGGCACCCAAGGGAGCCAGATCCCTCAATACAACTGTTTAATTAAAGAATGCTACCCGAGATACACTTGAAATGTCCAAATATAGGGGAAGACCCCCATGTCTAGTCTACAAGGATGAAAAGCATGGCATTGCCAGGTGCCCCTCTTTTGCTGCAAAAACCATGGAAGAAAAAAGGCATTCATCTATGAAAACCGCCTCTGCTTTAGTTGCTTGAGGAAGGAACACAAGACCAAAGATTGTAAAGGGCGACATACTTAAGTGGAGTAAGTGTGGTCATAGACATCCCACTTGCTTGCATGAGGAGTGGAGGAAAGTGCAAGGGAAGTGACAAAAAATGTCTCTGCCCTAGCAGATAACGGCTCGAGTGAAGAGGTTCTCATCGTCACGTCCCATGCATCAATCCAATGTGCCCTTGCCACCTCAAGCATAGTCCCGGTCCTGGTGTCATCAGTACAAGACCCGTTCAAGTATTACTTGACACACAGAGTGATTCAACATTCATTCTAGAAGACTTGATTCAGGACCTGGATGTGGACCCTCAACCAGTGAAGCTAAAACTTAGCACAATGACAGCTGTCGACACCATCTTGGCAGGTAAGTGTATCTGCGGTAAGCAAGCGGTACATCCAACACCAAATCCGTTAACTGAACTGCTTGTTGGTGACCCATAAGTTAAGGCAGTTTTCACATCCTCCATCAACTTAGCCAGTTTTCTTCTTGGACAAAGCTTATCAAAGTGGTTGCAAGTATTAAGAGGCTTGGATTAAAAGGGGTTAAGTATGCAAGTAGACATATTGTATATCAAGCAGTCTTGTTGAAACGCTTTCAGTAACGCTTTTATTACCAAAATATCACAGCAACATAAATCAAACTATAAACATCACACTAATTAAAACAGTTTTTGCTTATTTTAACTAACTAGTCCAGATTTGTTAACAGTCCATGGGAACAGAGGGGTGGGTCTGCTTGGTGCTGTTCGAAGTCCAGTGAAGCGATCTTGCTGGTTTGTGGCTTCTGTTGTTGTGCATCTGGCAAGACTGTGTCGTGGCTGCTCGTGCTGAAGCCCCAAGGTAGACTCTCCTGTGGCTGCCTTTTGGAAAGTTTTAGCAGTGTTGGTACATAGTATTGGTGAATAGATAGTACATAGCATTTGTAGCAAAAATTTGGGACTACATGTCTCTTTTGTCCTGAAGCCAATATGAATGAATGAATGAATGAATTAACAGTTCATTATTAACTCATCATTGATAAGTCATTATTAATAACGACTACACAGTGACCAACAGTAGCCGGAAGTTGGGTCCAGGGGCAGGTTTCTCACACCTAGCTGTGAAGATGTGAATGACTCTGGGAGGCTGAGTTCAGGAAGCTCTCCTTGTCTTCAATCGATCTGATCTGCTACGACTTACAACATATGACGAGGATTTGAGAAATCGGCCCATCTTCTGAAAGCAACTACAAATAGGGAAGGAGTAGAGGGATGCTCCTTCACTGCGCATAGTGACTTTGCCTTGGCGCTGGGTTTCACTGGTGGTTTCGTCAGTCTGCTTCCCATTGGTACAAGTAGAAGATTCTTCCTGAACTGAATGTGACTTGAATTTAATTTTGGTTGCTTCTTTCATGTGTTTTCTGGACTTTCCCTTGTGCTTAGCTTCTCTGGTGCTTTCTTCACACTGAATACAGCTTTGATGTCAGCAGTAGTTTCTTTATGACTCAAAAGTGACTTAATGGAATTCAGTATTGATGCTTTCATGTGTGAATTCTGGACTTTCTCATGTTTGTTTCTGTGGTGCTTTCTGCAGATTGCATTCAGCACGACGACGCAGCAATGCCTGAACTGAATGCAGTCATCCAAGTTAGTATTGGCTGCTTTTCTATGTGAATTCTGGACTTTCCCTTGCGCTTAGGGTTTCTCTGGTGCTTTCTGCAGATTGCATCCATTGATGAAGGCAGTCTTTTATGATCTGCAAGTGAATCTTTGAATTTGTAGAGGATGCTACTTCAATGCGTAGTAGACTTTGCCTTGCTATTGGGTTTCACTGCTGGTTTCGCCAGTCTGCGCTCCTTACTGGTGCAAGTAGCAGTTTCTTCCTGAACTGAATGCGAGTCATCCAAGCATTGGCTGCTTCCTTCATGTGAATTGTGGACTTTCCTCGTGCTTAGATTTATCTGGTGCTTTCTTCCGACTGAGTACAGCTTTGATGTAAGCAGCAGTTTCTTTATGATCTGCAAGTGCATCATCAAATTGAGTAGAGGATGCCCTTCACTGCGTATAGTGTACGTTGCCCTGCTCTTGCTCACTGGTGGTTTCACAAATTCAAGGCCCTTACTGGCAATTAGGCAGTTTCTTCCTGAACTGAATGCGAGTCATCCAAGTTAGTATTGGCTGCTTCCTTCATGTGAATTGGGGACTTTAACTTAGACTTCACTGCTGGCTCCTCCAGTCTGCATTTCATTGGTAATACAGGTTTCATTAAATGCCCTTTGTTGGGTCATGTCACACCCGAGGAAATGTTTTTAAAAAACTATGCCAAAGTGCATTATCTGGGGTGATTCTTTTTCCGGATCTACTTCTCATCATCTGCTTGAAAGGTTAACAAAGGCTGGTATGTCTCTATTCTCGTAGTATTAGTGATCTCATTATCTCATCAATACTTTTAAACAACAAAGAAGGGAGTACATTGTGGGTTGTTGAATGACCATCATTACGATAGTCACAGCACTCTTCCAGTAGCCCTAAGTGAAACAGACGACATTGAGAAAAAGTTTGTGCTGTAAATTTGTGAATCTTAGCAGTTTGTCCTCTGGCTGACCCTGCAAGCGCACCATTCTTTATTCTCTCAAATTCGCAGCTTGCTGAATAAAGTCTTCGCCAAAGAACATGAAGGCTACACAGAGCCAAGAGACCACATGTCTGCCAGCCTCATTTTAGAGGAAGGCCCAGAACGACTTCAGGGCCCTATAATCAATGTGGATCTTGCATTTTATAGCCAGTGGTCAGTTGGTCGACAGAAAGCCATACCAAAATCAACTCAGCTTCACTCTGAAAGGCCAGCGTTATGGTTAACCAACATTATGTTGTCTGGCCGATGTCCAGATGTACCAAACGTAATTTCATGAGAGTGTTGAGAAGCCACACGCCTGTTGTGTGATTTCTTGAATCTCATTCAGATACAGTGGCCTACCAGTCTTAATGATTAAATCATCAAGGGTCATGTCAAGCATTTCAAATTCCAGTATATAATTCCTTCCTTGGTTTTCATGAAATGCCTGTTAAGGCTGACTATTCTCATGTTGGCCATGGTCCCTGAGTCGCATAAGGGCATTCAACTCATTTTCAGCATACCAGCCAAAGTGTTTTGAAATGACCTTCTACAGCATCTTATCTCCTTGGTGTCTAATGTAATGCACTTGTACACTTTTACTTTAAAACCCTTCCCTAGTGGTCAGAACTTTGTATGTGTTGCAAAGAATGCTCCTTGATTGACATTTACAAGCAGCATAAGTTAAACTCCAGTAATTCCAACTGTTGTTGCTAGCAGTTTCTGTTGATAGGGCAGAAAAATATGGCTCACTATCCTACTTCTTTCCTCATTTGGTACTCATTCGGTACTGTAATTTATTAAATATCAAGGGTAATAAGAAATAACTATGAAGTATTACCCTTGATATTTAGTTGTTTCTTACAAGGTTAGGAATTTCCTTTAATGTTATAGGTTAAAACTTCCCTTAAAAGTTTTTGGTCACAATTTTTGCCTTTCAAGTACAAAAATAATGCATCAAACGGATACCATAAAATGGTGTGCCTTTCCACATTCAATAAATTTGGTTATCAAAATAAAATATTAAATATTAATATATTATTAATATTACATCAATACTTAATTGATTAAAGTTAGACTGAGCACCACCTTCAAAGGAAGGGAAAAGATAGCCAATTTATTGATTAAGTCTCATAAAAGTACTAACTACAAATTTGGAACTCTGATTAATATAATTAAATGAATAACTATAACCAAAATTGCCATATAGAAAGTTAGCTAAGTTGAAGAGGATAAGTGGAGTTCTGACAGTGAGGTTGAAAATTCACTTATAACATCTTATAAAAAAATTTAGAAAGCAAAACATTTATTGAGAATATAATAAAGTATAAAAACACAAATTAATAACGGTGTACTTAATAAACAAAGATAGGTATGCAGAGTATGCATGTGTGTGTCTATGTGCTTCCAAATGGCGCTGGCCACTTTGAAGATAACACCTTCGCCCCCCTATTGGAATCTTGACGACATAAAGGGGTCCTGAGCTAATAAGGTGAAGAGTTATGCGTGCAGGCCTGTGTGTGTGTGTGTGTGCCAAATTAGAGAAAGTTGCTAGATGCATGCAATATTAACGAAGAGCAATCACATTAACTTTCTCAACAACTTGCAACCACACAATATCACAACACAAATCAACTATAAACATTCCACTTGATTTGGCGCACAAAAATGAAAACAAATTAATATTGCATAATTATGAATTTTTGCCAACTGTACTCTGCCTCACGCTGGGCATCATTAATACAGTAATGCATCAAACGTGATACTATAAATGGTGTGCCTTTCGGCATTCAATAAATTTGTTATCAAAATCAAATATTAATATTTTATTATGAATATTAAATAATACTATTAGTAGTAGGGTTGTTCTACGTATGATTATATAAAAACAAACAAAAATATAAAACCCAACCAGCTCAGCCATAGGTCATTTAAGAGTGAATAAATATTTGCAGCCGATATAATCTATACTGCAGCAACTATCAAGGTGTTATTAAAATACTAAATTTCCTCAGTTGGTTTTTAAAAATGGGAGAACACTTTGTCGCCTCAGCCTGCCTTAACTTTGAAACTTCACATTAACACAGACAAGGACATCTTTAAAAGGAATCAGTGAGAAAACAATATGATGTCACATTATACGGCAATATTTTTTTGAATTTTAACATGTGATACCATGTGTTCTGTTCTCCGATAATTGAGACTCCTGTTTGAGCTTGATAAAACACCTGCTTCACGCCGACATCTTGACGATTGCAGAAACCCAGGACAGCAGTTGTATGGTGATTCCTGAAACAAAGAGACAAATTTGAGTAGAAGACTGGGATTAATCCCTCGTTTTAACACCCTCGCTGAGTGGAATATCGAGGCTGTGCTGGCTTAATTCCCTTTGCTACAGGTAGTGCGTAGAGTCAGCCACTCAAAGTGGTCAACTGTTCTTTGCTTTACATTGATGGCGCAGAATCATGTTCACTTGAATGAGCTACATTCATCATGATTAGTTTGGGATGAATCAGTCAAACTTCTCTCATGGTGTAGTTGCTTGTTTAATGTTTATTTGGTGTATTATTAGTTATGATATAGGGACTAGGTTATTTGCCCCGATATTAAGATATTTTATAATAGTTGTATTGTATTTTCATTAAATGATTATCTTGTATCCTGTCGTATTGAATATGAATTTACATTTTGTATATATTTCTGTGTTTCACTGTGTTTCTACGGTTGGTTGAATTGTGTGATTAAAGAGTCAAAGAGCAGTAGTACCAGTTACTGAATTAAAGTAACTATCAAAGAGGTTTTTTCAGGTATATTGCACACACCACTTAAAGATTAAAGTTTGATAGTCAACCAATAATGCAAGCAAAACAAAACGGCCATCATGCAGCAGCAACAAGTAAATCCATAGACACACATCAGATAGACCAAGTCATGGCAAAGAATAATTCCAGAGAAGGTCCAAGAGCTGGACAAAAGGCAATTTATAAGGCCTAGGACTCTGGAAATTTTCAGCAGGAGAAATTTGACCAAATTGAAAACGCTCTGCTCTCCAGATGACCTTGATAAATCCAACAAAAATGATCACAAAATATGATGCGTACCGTCAATAGTGAGTCACTATGCAAATCAAACTCTCCATTCCAGATATTGTTACAAAATGGGACACCTGCTCTGCTCTGGCTGAAGAGATCCTTGCTCTTGTGAGTAATTGGAGAGAAATTGTTGATGGAACTATAATGAAATCTACCTTTGGGGTATGAGAGAGTGAGAATACTGAATAAGGAAGAACATTGCCTGTCTTTGGACTCCACAAAACTGGAAACCACAGCCCCTGGTGAAGCATCACAGAAATCAGATCACTCACCTCCAACTTCCACTAGCTCTAGTAAATGACTAGATGCAGAACTTGCAGCCAAGCAAGAGGAGGTAAAAAAGGCAATGAAAGACATTCAAGCTTAGAATACTGAAAGTGAATGGAAATCATTATGTTGACTGAAGTGAAGTATAAAGGACAGGAGAAACAATTAAAGCTAGAAGAAGAAAGAAAAAGCTGGGCAGCAGCTAAAGGCAGAGAAGGAAGTCCATAAGAGTAGCTGCTAGAGTAAGAACATGCTGTCTTGAAAATGTATTACCGAAATGGGATAAATCCTGAAACAGATGCTGCTCACCAGGAGACTGGAATACAAAGCTCAGCTAAATCCAAATGCACATCATTCCAACGCTAATATCACCTCTAAGAGCCACTTACATCTTGGGATACTGTCTCTCTGGCCCAAGCACTAGTAAAGCCCACTCAGCATAAACCTACTGTCTGTACCTGAGCCAACAACGTTTAATGACGATCCAATGAATTCCTACTGAATATGTCTTCACAACTCTTATTGATCAGAACCTCTACCAAGTGAGAAGATGTTTTATCCTTGAACTCCACCTCACTCTACAAGTTTCACAACGTTCTGAACAAAGAGGTCCTAATATCTTGTAACCCCATTACCTCCCCACATTGATGAACTTTAAACCCAGATGAAAAGGCACCTTAAGGAGTCAGATCCCCAATACAACTGCTGTTTAATTAAAGAATGCTACCTGAGATACACTTGAATGTCCAAATATAGGAAGACCCTCATGTCTAGTCTACAAGGATGAAAAGCATGGCATTGCTAGGTGCCCCTTACTGCAAAAACCATGGAAGAAAAGGCATTCATCTATGAAAACCGCCTCTGCTTTAGTTGCTTGAGGAAGGAACACAGACCAAAGATTGTAAAGGGCGATTATTACTTAAGTGAGTAAGTGTGGTCATAGACATCCCACTTGCTTGCATGAGGAGGGGAGGAAAGTGCAAGGGAAGCAGACAAAATGTCTCTGCCTCAGCAGATAACGGCCTCGAGCAAGAGGTTCCCTACTGTCACGTCCCATGCATCAATCCAATGTGCCCTTGCCACCTCAAGACAGTCCCGGTCCTGGTGTCATCAGTACAAGACCTGCCTGGGCATTACTGACAGAGTGATCTAACATTCATTCTAGAAGACTGATTCAGGACCTCGGATGTGGACCTCAACCAGTGAAGCTAAACCAGCACAATGACATTGCCGATACGATCTTGGCAGGTAAGTGTATCTGTCTAGGAGTTCGAGGTCTTACTTCTGGTAAGCACATCCAATTAAAGCAAGCCTACACCCAGAGTCGTGATAAAGTCTTTACATCCCAATAAGAGAAACGCTAAATGTGGCCTCACCTCAGACATCTAAAGACATGTTACCACCACTTCAAGACTGGGTGTAAGGCAGGACTGCTAATTGGGTATGATTGTCCATCAGCTTAGCCCTGCTTGAAACTGTCATAGGCAGTGAAAATGAACCTGCTAGGAGTTCGAGGTCTTACTTCTGGTAAGCACATCCAATTAAAGCAAGCCTACACCCGTAGCTTTCCGGTGGATAAGTTGTCCGAGTTGCTGTAAAGAAAATTCCTGCCCCACCAGTCAATGATGTTGGAAAGCCCTTTAGGTTAGACTTAGATGAAACAGTCTATGAGGACAAGTATGTATCCCAGGAGGATGTTCAGTTCATACAGTTCCTCAGCAAACACATCAAGCAGAAGGACAGACACTTTGAAATGCCCCTCCCTTTCAAGAGTAGCAGTCCCCCTATTCTACCAAAAAACAAGAAACTAGTCACTGTTCACATTCAGTGTTTGAAGAAGAAGTTGAAGGCTAATGAAAAATATCATGACCACTACAAAACAATCATGGAGGAAATCATTAGGAGAGGTGATGCAGAATTGGCACCCAGTCCAACCTAAGTAGTCTTTGACTGCATGGCTAAGTCCAGGGCATCTCCCTGACTCCCTATCGACTGGACCTGACTTAATCAACTCCCTTGTAGAAGTTCTCTGTCAATCAAAAGGATGTCCTGGACTGCGTTAGCCCCTCAGAAAGAGCACCAACCATTGAATCTTTTGAGTTAAAGATGGACATTATCCCGATGGAGCATGCACTTGGTCGGCAATAGACAAAGACATTTTCAGCTTCAATATCAGATCGAAAGACCAGCCCTCAACTCGCCGAGATATCTTATCAGTTGTAGCTGCTCTTTGTGATCGCACCTTTTACCCTAACTGGAAAGTGTATACTGCAAGACATATGTCGCAGAGGCATTGGATGGGATTATCCCCTGCCAGAAGATTTGAGACCAAGGTGGGAGGAGTGGAAGGTTGGTCTTCTGAGCACAAAGGATGTTCCCATTTCAAGATGTTAACACCCACTTGACTTTGGCAACCTAATCAGAACAGAACTACATCACTCCAAATGACAGCAGTAAGGGATACGTGGCCTGCTCGTACCACAGGTACAAGGATGACCAAGGTAGAGTTCATTGCAGCCTCGCAATGGCCAAAGCAAGAGTCATACCAACAAAGTTGACAAGCATCCATAAGTTAGAGCTCTGAGCGGCTGTAGTGGCAACCAAAATAAGTGTCATGCTGAGACATGAGCTCGACATGGAAATTGATGAGACGTTCTTCTGGTCAGATTCCTCGGTGGTGCTGGGGTATATCAACAATGATGCAAGTAGGTTTCATGTCTTTGTTGCGAACCTGGTCCAGCTGATAGGGGGGAATACTGATCCCAGCCAGTGGCATTATGTCGACACCGCAAATAACCCAGCTGATCATGCATCAAGAGGTCTTCATGCAACGCAAATTCTGTCTTCAAGCTGGATCCCAGGGTTCAAGTTTCTCTGGGAGCAAGCGGTACATCCAACGCCAAATCCGTTAACTGAACTGCTTGTTGGTGACCCATAAGTTAAGGCAGTTTTCACATCCTCCATCGACTTAGCCAGTTTTCTTCTTGGACAAAGCTTATCAAAGTGGTTGCAAGTATTAAGAGGCTTGGATTAAAAGGGGTTAACAGTGAGTTTGTGACCATCGAAGAATGAGAAAGAGCTGCTTGAGTTATAATTAAACTTGTTCAACAGCAAGCCTTTCTCCAAGAGTTGGAAATGCTCCTTAAGGGTAAGAGTCTTTCAAGTTCAAGTTTTCTCTTTCCCCTTGACCCGAACCTACATGATGGAGTTCTTTGTGTTGGTGGAAGATTTAAACAGTCTTTTCTTAGTCATGAACTAAAACGCCGAATACACCTTCCAAAGGAAAGCCCTATCACTGCGCTGATCTTGGCTCACTGCCATATTAAGCTCTGCCATCAGGGCCGAAGCCAGACTCAAATGGAACCCAGAGCAAATGGATTTTGGGTTATTGGTGGGATCAAGCTAGTGACCAGGCGGATACGTGATTGCGTGCAATGTAGGAAACTTCGACGTCCTACTGGGTACAACGGATGGCTAAACTCCCTGAAGAGGAAGTTGAAACTTCAGCCACCTTTGCATATAGCGGGATGGATTGCTTTGGGCCGTTTCTGGTCAAAAAGGCTTGCAAGGAGTGTAAAAGACATGGTCTAATATTTACTTGCCTTTCTTCTCGAGCCATCCATGTTGAAATGCTGATAAACCTATCAACTGATGCATTAATAAATGACTTGAGGTGCTTCATCAGTATCAGAGGAGCTGTCCGCCAACTTCACTGTGATCAAGTTACCAACTTTGTCGTTGCTAGGAATGAGTTGAGAGGAGCTCTTAAACAATGTGATACCAAGCTAGTAGAACTCTTCCTAGCCAAAAAAACAAAGTGAATTCATCTTTACTGCCTCCTCTGCAAGCCATGCAGGTGGTGTATGGGAGCACCAAATCAGGACAGTTACAAACGTGCTGAATGCTACACTTGGCTATGGCCATTGTTAACAGTCGCCCCCTTACTGGATGGAATCGACAATCACAAGGTGCTAGAGCCATTGACTCCCAACCACCTCATCATGAGGCAGTCCAGAGTCCCTTTGCCACCCCCTGGGAAGTTTGTTAAGGAGGATCTGTATGCAACAAAGAGGTGTCAAACAATCAGTTCTGTTGTGGAGTCGTTGGAAAAGGGAGTATCTCCCGAACTTCTGTAAGCGACAGAAATGGCATGTACCATGACGTAACCTCAAATCAAATGATATAGTCATCAGCAAAGATGTTAACCTCCCAAGCAATCAGTGGCTACTGGCATGAGTGGTTGGAGCAACTCCACACAGTGACGGTCTTGTTTGTCGGGTCAAGATTCAAACAGGGGAGCGGAAAGCAACGATAAAGCAAGGTCCTTCGTCCAAACCCTCATTCATTGAGAGACCGGTCCAGAAATTGGTGGTCCTACTCGAGAGCGAACAGTATGAACATGTTGCACATCACATGCATTACACCCCTAGATATATTAGGCGGTTAGATGTGGTCTAGAAATCCTTTACAGTACATTTGGTTGAATTGTTTATATCAGGATTTGGTGGGAGTGTAACTGACCGCTAACTTGACTTAGTTTATGCAGTTTGTTTATGTAACGATTTATAATTTGTGTTGGGTTTATTTTGTTATTCATGTTCTCCAAAGTATGAATTTTGTTATTTAAATTAGGAATTTGCTGTCCATTTAATTTGGCGACTCACACCTTGTAAGGTAGCTTTCGCGGAGGGGGCAGATATTATTGCATGAGAAATCACCCGCTGTGGGATAATTAGAGACTTCCTGTTTGAGCCTGATAAAACACCTGCTGCACATCAGCGTCTTGACAATTGCAGCAGCGGAAATTGTAGGACCGCAGCGGTACGGTGATTCCCGCAACAAAGAGACGAATTTGAGTAGAAGACTTGATTAATCCTTGTCTTAACAACCCTTGGTGAGTGGAATGAGGTACAAAGCAGTTTAATTCCCTTTGCTACAGGTTCAAGTAAGCTGTTTATCGATTCTACATGTTCGCAGATCCCATACCGAGCACGATCCAGCAACTCCAGCGGCTTCCCCGCCGCATCTGTTTGCGGCCGCAAAGGACCAACAAAGTGGCTTCTTCCAAAACCACCCCACCGAAGACAAGTAACACATCGTCCCAGTCCCACACTCCTGCAACCCTTTCAGCTTCATATAACATTCTGACGACCACTCTGCAGTCACTGTTCCTCACAATGCAGAACATTGACACTCGTCTAAAAACCCTCGAAAACACTGGAGCATCCGCTTCATGCCCAGCGAACACTGGTGTCGCGCCATCTCGGCCAAACCAGCCAGGCACAGGTTCACTCAGCCGGCTTAGCTCCAGCTGTATGTGGGCCACACACACCTCAGTCTGCTGATATTTCAAGAAGCCCCTGACTGCAGTGTGCAATTCAGGATGGTGCTCAACTTAAAAATTATTTGACTCTGCCCACATTGGACATGCGCCCCGCCCACATTGGACATGTGCTTCCTGTCAAGTTTTCCTTTAGAACCTTCTGGATTTACAACACTGGCTCTGCAAAGACCACCTGCTGGATTTAAAACACGTGCTCTGTAAAGACCATCGACAATGGAAGTAGATGGCACTGACATTATGAATAATTTACAATGTAATGGTCATGCTAGATCAGTGCAGTAATATATTTAAAATGACCAATTTATGTGAAATTATGTTAGAATAATTAATCCCACAGAACGTTAGCAAAAGCACCATTTTTCACGTGAATTAATCTAAAGTTACCTTATTGCTTACAATGTGTTAATCAAATTTGCCTTCTTTAAAAGGTAATCATGGGTCTATATGTGCAGTATCTGCTTGACTGAACTTTTGATTTGTTGTGTTGCTTCAATATACGGTATGTCTGGCTGTGTTAGCTCTCAGTATTCAATTTTGGTTGTGTATTATTCATGCAGACGACCATTAACTGGCTGTTACAAGTATGGAGTTTATACAGTGCCTTGGATAAGTATTCACCCCCCTTGGACTTTTCTACATTTTGTCATGGTATAACCACAGATTCAAATTTATTTCATTGTTATTTTATGTAATGGACCAACACAAAATAGTCCATCATTTGGAAGTGGGGGGAAATATTACATGGATTTCAAAATTATTTACAAATAAAAATCTTAACAAAGATCTGGTGCGACCAATTGCCTTCACAAGTCACATAATTATTAAATAGGGACCACCTGTCTGCAATTTAATCTCAGTATAAATACACCTGTTCTGTGAAGGCCTCAGAGTTTGTTAGAGATCATTACTGAACAAACAGCATTATGAAGACCAAGGAGCTCACCAAACAGGTCAGGGATAAAGTTGTGGAGAAGTATGAAGCAGGGTTAGGTTATAAAAAAATATCCCAAGCTTTGAACATCTCACGGAGCACCATAAAATCCATCATCAGAAAATGGAAAGAATATGGCACAACCGCAAACCTACCAAGACAAGGCCGTCCACCCAAACTGACAAGCCGGACAAAGAGATAATTAATCAGAGGAGCAACCAAGAGGCCCATGGTAACTCTGGAGGAGCTACAAAGATCCACAGCTGAGGTGGGAGAATCTGTCCACAGGACAACTATTAGTCGTGTACTCCACAAATCTGGCCTTTATGGAAGAGTTGCAAGAAGAAAGCCTTTGTTGAAAGTGAACCACAAGAAATCCCGTTTGGAGTTTGCCACAAGCCATGTGGGAGACACAGCAAACATGTGGAAGAAGGTGCTCTCGTCAGATGAGACCAAAATTGAACTTTTTGGCCTCAATGCAAAACGCTATGTGTGGCGGAAACCCAACACTGCCCATCACCCTGAGCACACCATCCCAACAGTGAAACATGGTGGTGGTAGCATCATGCTGTGGGGACCCTTCTCTTCAGCAGGTACAGGGAAACTGGTTAGAATTGAGGGAAAGATGGATGGAGCCAAATACAGGGAAATCCTTGAAGAAAATCTGATGCAGTCTGCAAAAGACTTGAGACTGGGGCGGAGGTTCATCTTCCAGCAGGACAATGACCCTAAACATACAGCCAGAGCTACAATGGAATGGTTTAGATCAAAGCATGTTAATGTCTTAAAATGGCCCAGTCAAAGCCCAGACCTAAATCCAATTGAGAATCTATGGCAAGACTTGAAAATTGCTGTTCACAGACGGTCTCCATCCAATCTGACTGAGCTTCAGTTTTTTTGCCAAGAAGAATGGACAAACATTTCCATCTCTAGATGTGCAAAGCTGGTAGAGACATACCCCAAAAGACTTGCAGCTGTAATTGCAGCGAAAGGGGGTTCTACCAAGTATTGACTCTGAATATTGCATCCAACAGATGTCAACTTTTTTTGTTCTCATTATTGTTTGTGTCACAATAAAAGGTATTTTGCACCTTCAAAGTACTATGCATGTTGTGTTGATCAAATAGGAAAAGTATATTTAAGTCTATTTGAATTCCAGTTTGTAACAGTACAAAATGGGAAAAAGTCCAAGGGGGGTGAATACTTATGCAACGCACTGTATATAACCTACACATACAATAAATTAACAAATTAAATGCATGCTGCTTATTTTATTCCTTTCTAATTATGCCCTTTTTGTCTATGCTTCTTTTCTTTGACAAATAGAGACACATTGGTGTATTATTAGAAGGCAAGCGTCCTCAAATAACAAAATGCAGCTCTGGTGTTTCTCACTGCCCTTTCTGCCAATACAAGGATCCACATTACATGGTCAACAAGCATGTAAAAAGCCATGCTTCAGTGAGGCACGGAGGCATGATTCATTTCTCTGTTTATTGAATATCTTTAATGTTCACCTACCTTTCATAATGAAAGCAACTTAATTGTATAACTTGTTCTGTTATTCCTTGCTTTCAGAGTTCACTATTGTGAAGTGTGACTTAAGCTGCCCCTGAAGTGCTCCCTGCAGGCCCTTGAAGTGCACCAAGCTCCCCCTAAAGTGCACCCTGCTCCCCCTTACCAGCTCCCTCCTGCTCAGCTTCCTACTGCTCCTGACCATCTCCCGCTTGCTCCTGACAAGCTCCCTCTTGCTCCCCCTGACGAGCTCCATCCTGCCCCTTCTCCGACAGAAGGCAAACAACGGAAGTAATTGTAACTTGTCCACACTGTAAACTGCAGTTGAATAAGAGCAATTACAAAACAAGTGTGCCGTAAGCACTCACGTTTCTTTGAAGCAGTTTCCAAGGAGAGATATTTGGAAAGTGTGTGCATAGATTCAAAAAAGTGTGTGAGTGTTTGCAGTCAAAAATACATTTTCTGGACCAGCAACACCCATTCATGTTATTAATAATACTTGGGGACCCACACAGAAAGTAATGTGTGAGGTTGACCAATGTCAACTTAATGCTGACTTTGCAGTGAGGAGTGGGATGCTGCCTTTTGAAGTTCAGCATTTACAGTCTTTACCGTACTGCCCACGTGTAGACTGCACACCAGTGACTCTATCAGAAGATGCCTTGGCTGCAATGGTCCAGGACAAATGGTTTGGTGAGGAGCGCAAGGCCAGTCTCATACAGCGGCAACATGAGGCAGATGCTGAGGGTGTGCCCCTGTCTGTCCACCTTACTGTTGGTGGACCATCAAACGAAATATCACAATTCAGTGTATGAGCCTGAGGTGTCTTACTATAGTAAGTTTGGAAGGGTTGTGATAGAGTATGACAGCAAGCTGAACAGCTGGCATTGTCCTTGTTCAAAAGCAAGGCAATCATGCGCACACAAAGCCACTGGTAAATGGCACCTCTTTGCCACAAAAAGGCACATGTTTAGGAGAGTGAAATCCACTGATTTAGAAGGAAGCCTTCCGCCACAGCACAACACAGAACAGGATGCAAATCAAACAAAAGAGGAGCATTATCCACCAAGTGAGAAAGGTGTGGTAAAGATAAAGTACAACTGGTCTCAAAGGCTTGAATGTAATATTTTGGTCTAAATGTTCTTTTTAGGGAATATCAACCTACAATAAGAACTGTAGCCTAATGTACAGGTACCAGGAGTGGGAGGACGGTGTCCACAATTTTGATGACCACATAATCCACATAATCTTAAAATTACAAATTAGCTCTCCGTTAATATTTTAATTCTTTAGCCCTACTCACCCTCAATAACAATAATCCAGTCATCAGTAAATAAGTTATTTGTTCAAGCAAGTGTGATAATTAAAGGAAGCACACATAGAAAAATCCAAGTGACACACATCACAAAACGTATGCACCCTACCACTAGGTCAAAGACAATTTATTAAATGGCAACATAAAGTCAATTGGCAAAAAACTAATATTGGAATTTGATGGTATGCCGTTATTATAATTAAGTATAGTTCACCCCAAGGTGCCCGCAGACGACAATGGCCACGCCTCTCACTTGGTCATCGGAGCATTTTGCATTGAGTGATGTATTACACCAGAGAAACAGCAAAGATGAGAGGGATGTTCTCAGAAGTATAGAGCTTGTGCCTGAGCTTGCTGGTTGCATCAAAAGCCATTGTGTGGATCAACTGTTCTCAGGGATGAGGAAAAACAACTTTATGAGCATGACAACACCCTCAACCCACATATTTCTACAAAGAAATATACTGCACCATTACAATGTGGCAAGGAACAACAAAGCCAAGGAACAATATAACAAGATTGTTACAGCAAATGTGGAAATGCAGCTTGATAGTGATGGGAGAATATTGTTAGGTATGCCATTTCATATTATTATGATTTCCTGGTTTTTTCTGTAGTTATTTCTGGGAAAATAAGATAACATTTTGATTAACAGCTCCTCCCCCACAAGCTGTGATGCCCACCATATCGTTTGGCCACATTAGAGATAGTCAGGTGCAACAGGATTGTGAGTCAGCTGCTCTTATTGGCATAAGGTTGTACATATGACTTGTATATATTCAAACTTAATGAGTTTTTGGGTGAGTTCTTACTCAAGTGAATGATGTTGAGGACTTCACTAGTCTCAACAAGATTATGGCGAACAGAGCGTGCTGGGGACAGGAGCTTCAGGACATTCAGAAAAAACAAGTAAAGTGAACTAGCAAGCAATTGTATTTATTTTATGTTTCAAGTTTGCCTATCATTCAGCATATCAGCAGGCACAGGTTCTGGACAAGACCCAAAGTCCAAAAGAACATCTAGCGTTTGTAAACAACATAGTCCTCACTCTATCTGATTTTTGGGGTTAGGGTTTGTTTGGGTTTGGCTGAGGATATGGACGAGATGGTAAGCATAGAGAACATGCTGTATCTATACTTGTGATTTTTGGGGATTTTATGCGTGTTATCTTTATTATTGGCATGTTTCAGTTACTTTATATTTACTTGTATGTGTCTGTATTCTGCCAGATCCTGAACGGCTGTCTAAAGGCTACTGAGAAGGTAACAATGATTATCAAATTACATCTGTTACAGAGACTAGATGGTGTGTTTGCTGCCAGCAGCCATGTCACTGCTATTTGTTTTCCACCATATTCTTTAAACCCTATGCAACACCTGCCGGTATTTTTCTTTAATGATTCATCCATTTGTTATTGCGTCATCTATATTTGTGTACCAATAAAGTACTCATATCTTATAGTTAACTATTGTTTTCCTTTGTCAGGAAAATGCAGCAAATCTGCAGTGGATTATCCTTCCAGTATGGGAACCTGGACATTGGACACTATGTGTAAGTACATTGAGTTCAGCCTTTGATATTTTTTGTTTACCGTAAAATGAAGTTGGTAATTGCTGATCCTATTCTTTGCCAGACATAGTGTATATATGTTTCATTTAACACCGTCTTTAGTTTTATAATATAAATCCTACAACTTGAAAGTCGGTTTGACAAATGTTTGTCAAGATGTCTGTTTTATATTTGAACACATAACATTAACAGATACTGAGGCCACAAGATAGGGAGCTTGTATTTCTATATCTGCACCGTGGCACTGGCTGGAGAGATGATTGTCGCACCAAACCATTCAGTAGTTGGTAGTTCTGTTTTAGACCACTTTTTTTTTTATTATCTATGGCTCTGTTTTAATTAAACTAAAATATGGAGGGGGCTGTTCACTTCTCCCCATTATGTCTACCTTTTTTTTTTTGTTGTGGAATTTTTTGGGCCCTCACTGCTTCCCTGACGCAGCTATGTAGATAGCTAACTCTTCCTTTAATGACACGTTAAAAACGTTCTCCTTCATGAACTTTATTCAAATTTGCCACTCAACAGACTCAACAGAGTGAAAACTGCAACATGAAAATACAAACCACCATCAGCAAGGTACAAAGAATCCCATTCCACATAAAGAAAATTAACTGTTCAATCCCCATGTGACAAAATAAGCTAACACGCTAAGCTAAAGCACGCAAACTAACATGCTAATGCTAACACTGCCCAGCTAGCGTGCTAATGCTAGCGCCATTATGCTAACAACTAAATATACTTTAGTGTTTTTATGCACCACATATTGTTCTACAATTTATATGTTCACAAAAATGTTACTTAGACTTCCTACTTCCTGTTTAACCTTAAACTTCCAGTTACATCACAGGTCAACATAATAAAAACAAACGTAAATTTCTAGGGATTTATCTGTAATATAAGGCTCTGAAACTTGCAGGAGCCAGAACAGAAGTTCATGCCTAATTCTGTTCCAACTGTGGACTGCAGTTTTTCTGCATGATTTTGGATTATTCAAAAAAGCGGTTGAATTGTAGTATTTCTTAACTTTCACATTGTGTTCCCAGAAACATTGCTCAGACCTTGTCCCCTGGGCCTGGGAGGATGTTTGGTGTGGATGATGTTCAGGTTAGATATTTCTAAATTATTCCACTGAACAGTAACATTTTATTGTCGTTCCTTTATTGAAATGTGTGTCTTTTCACACCACAAGGCCTGCCAAAGCAAGGTCTATCAAACAACTGTGGGGTGTTTGTTTGAAAGGTAAGATGCTGTGTATTCAGTATATAATATAGTAGTCCTATAATCTGTTTGTTATAACATAGCATGCTATGCCCTACATTGTTATTGCTAATACTTGGTCTTCCTTATTATTCCTCTGGACACACTACTATTTGCAACTAATTTTACACTACATAAAAGATTCATACATCAAACTCATGCATAGTTGTTGTGACATGCTTTTAGTTTTGTATATCCAAAAAGTATATTCCTGGGGGATTATTATTTTTCAGGAATCATAATTACATCACAAAAACCTACTATTTCTTAATTTACAGTATGCTTTGTACATCGTGACAAAAGCGTAATGTGATTTCACTAAGGTATGTATAAATAAGTATTTGAAATTATATTGTCACTAGTGGATACAAGGCTTTTCAGGATACATGTTGACCCATCTGGTTGTGTGATTTTATTTTTCAAAACAAACATGCAGTAAATTCGGCGATGGTGGTGCCTAGGTTTCTTGCAGAACTTTCCCATGCCGTAAGTGTCTTGAATTTTACTTCTCTGCATTTGCATCCTTGAAATGATTTGTTTTACCCTAGCCAGACTGACCTGAGTATATTTTCAAATGAATATTTGTAATGTTTGTCATTCACTCACCAAGGCATCATAGACTTTAATCTAGTCAGCCTCATTTTGTCCATCCCCAGAGTGAAGCATCACTTCAGTGTTCAGATCCGAATCGAGCATCCCATCCCGGATCCCACATATTTGAGAAAGAGATTCATTTTCCACCTCTCTGCTCCCGGCTCTGGTCCCTTCCCAGCGTGAATAGTCTCATTCACCAAAGTCTCTCTCTCTCTAATTATGCCTTGGTCGATAATGCAAATAAATGAATAAAGTTTGCAGGTCAAGGAGCTTGGCTTCCTAAAGCAGACATAACCGATGCTTTCATAATCATCTGTTACGACCCGGCTCAAGGTAAGCAACATAGAGGAGTCAAACAACGACTAAGTTATGCAAAAACATGTTTGTAAATTAAAGTTAACAAAAAGCATAGAGTGGTGGCTGATAGCAATGATGCTGATCCTGGCTGCACAGAGAGAGGGGGGGGGGGAGAGCTGGAAGCTTCTCAGGCTTTTAAAAGGCCAGTCAGCAGGTACCAGGTAAGGAGGGCAAACAAGGGAAGGAGGAACTCCAGGTTGGCTGGAAAACATGGCACAGAACAAGTTTTGGGACATAACACATCTCATACATCCTTGGAAGTGAAATCGTTTGGCACCCGGTGGGAGTCAAAGTTTATTTTGCTGTGCGCCTGATTTTCGTGTGTAGAGCAGCCCGAGCATTTAACCAACTGTAAGAGACGTGTGTTCCTGAGAGTTCCTGCTGTACTCCATCTGCTGGATGATTCCTCCTGATAGTTTCCCCTCAGCTCAGGAACATCCCTCTCCAACTTAAACTCTTTCAATCCCTCGGTGTCCCTCCATCAGATGAAAACAAATAAAATAAAAGATAATAAATAAATAAATAAATATAAAAATATGCAGCACATCTCGTGTCAGATTTACATATATTATCGCTCGATGAAGGCGCAGATCTGACCTACGTTTCAGGTCCATCTGCATGATCACTGGAATGACATCGCTTTCTTCTACGAAGAGCTGGCGCATCCCTCTGATTCTCTGCTGTTATTCACAGATGCTGCTCCATCTGTTGGTTTTTTGGAGGGGTTATCAAGGACAGTGGCTCGCAAGCCACTGGCACCCTCCTTCCCAAGTTGCAACTTGCTGCTTCCGAGATCCATCTCATCGCATGTCATGCTATGTCTGGGGCCAGCACCGGAAACCCGAATCCTCACTGTCTTTTGCAACAACCAAGCTGTAGTCAATATCATTAATATGGAGCGCTCCTCATGTGAGGACATCATGCCTTTCATGAAAAGCGTCACATGGTCAGCATCATTCATTATTTCAGTATTACAGCACGCACGTGCCTGGGCATTACAACACTCTAGCTGATTCTCTCTCCTGTTTGCATCTGTCCAGAAGCCTGCCCCCTATAGATCCAAGTTTCCTCTTTTCCATGTTCTAGCGCTGATTCAATATTTGAATCAGCCAGGGCTTACGGGAGGAAAGGATTAGCAGCTTCTACTCAAAAAACCTACGATTACCTATGTTTCGTTTTATGCCTCTATACATATACCATATTCACACTTTGGAACCTAATTTTTGTTCGGTCGAATGACCTTTTATCTAAGTTTGGTCCTTTGCTGACCATTTATCAAGTTCTATATTGAGATCAGCATTCTATTCTACGTTCGGTCTCGGAACTTAATTTCTGTTTGTCATTGCTGACCTTAATTTCTGTTCGGTTGCTGTACCATTTTTATAATTTCTGTTCGGTCGCTGTATTATTTTATATGAATTTGTTCCTTGGACCTTAATTTTTCTCATATATCTCAATTTATCAATTGGGCTGAAGCTACATTCTAACAAAAACTATTTCACCTCAATATATTTATCTGATAAATAATTATATTGTATAAATGTTCTAATTGTTTTCTAGTCTTACTAAGGTGTGAATTCTTTATTTTGTCATTGCCTAGAATACTAAATTTACAAGGTGAGAATCATTTATCAATTTCACTACTCTGTCAAAGTCATCTACCATTTTCACTTAACCACATTCTGCTTCACCCCCTCCAAGTCCCGATGACATCACATAGGGGTCTAAAATGCCAAAAAACTATAAAATTCCACATTAACCACATAAATATTATATAATAAGTAAAATATTGGAAAGAGTTTTTAGGCAAGTATTTTTAAGAAAGGCCTGTCACTTAACATTTAGTTTGACTTAATTTCTTCCTCCAGTTTGTCTGTAAATGTTACATTTTAATAATTTCCCAAATTGGGATCAATTAAGTACATTCATCAAATTTTTGTGTCAGTCATTGCATTTATCATATTTTGATTTGATCGTCAAATTATTTGACCTTCCAATCTTGGTCCAGATTGAAATATTGCAACAATTATTGAAAGTATTTTTGTTAAATTTAAGTATTCACAGTCCCAAAGAATGTATACAAATCACTTTGGTGATCCCATGACTTCTCAAATAGCAAATCTGAAAATTTGTGATTTTGAATGATATTTCTCAACAAAAATTGGTGATTATCAATATTTCCTTTAGCATCCTTGAGCAGCCAGTACTTTAGTTTGTTACTAAAATACAGGCAGAGATAAAGACATCCCCATCAGCTTCAGCGGTACTTTATGCATAATGCTAAATAGAAAATATTACCCTGCTGACACAGTTAACGAGGATAGTGATCATGGTAAACATAATACCTATAAAAAAGTGACACAATAACAACAATGACAACACAACAACATTATCAGTGTGCATGTGTCAGTATGCTGATGCTAGGATTTATCACAAAACTCTACTGTGTGTAAGCCCAGCTTTATCACTCAACACAGTCACCTCCGCTGACTGATTAACACACAAAAGTAAATCTTTTCCTGATCCTGTTGTCAATCATATGTGGGCCCCTCTCAGCTTCTGCCACTTCACATTTTAACTGCCCATTCAGGTTTTGCACTACTGACATGCCCAAATGCATAAAACATGTTTTACAGTCAGATATATTTAAATGTATGTGAATAATAAATGTCCTGCCACCTGGATGTCATGTTTGTAATGGCAGTGACCATAGACCTGTCTAGGTTCAATTATGCTGTACTATGAAAATCAATTTATAAATCATAAGGTTCTATAACTCCTCAGTGTTTGTTCAGACCCAGAGTGCATAAAGTAGGAAAATACCATTCGATGCCCTGCTGTAAGTGGAAGTGCATTAAAACAGGAGGTTAGCTACAGTGAAAGGCTGGCTATCACTGCCTCAATCTAATCAGAGATGGGCAGGCATGTATGGATATTCTCAGAGCTTCATGACACGCAGGCTGACCATGCTCCAGCTGGGAGAAAGTCAAACACATACTGTTCCACACAAGCAATTACCAACTTCTCTGCCTCTATGCAAAAAGGAAGAAAAGAAGAGCAGCATGCTTGTTATTTGACTGGCTTTTGACAGCTGGGGCATAGCAGGGGACAAAGTGTGTGAGTGCATGTATGTGTGTGAGAGGGACACAGAGAGAAAACACAAAAACTGTGTGTGTGTGTGTGTGTGTGTGTGTGTGTGTGTGTGTGTGTGCATACACATGTATCTGTGCATGTGCTTAAGTGTGTGTCCATCCCCATTTGCATTTGTGTGTGCTAGGCCATGTGCATATGTATGTGTGGCACAGCGGACCAGAACTGAGCTCTGACAGTAGCAGGACTGCTGCTCGCTGATGCCTGCCTGGAGGAGCTGACAGCGGCCCAGCCTGTCAATCACAGAGTATGCCCACTAGCCACCTATTCATATCATCTTGTTAACTCTAAATCTGGCTGGGTACTATTTATATACTCTGTGCGCGCCTGCTTGCGTGCACATGCACGTGTGTGCGTATGTGTGTGCATGTGAGTGGGGTGGTGTTTTCTTTCCTCTGATTTGTTTTGTTACTGTTACTGTGTTGCTGCCAGATAGATCGACAGGTCTATCTATCTGTCTATCTATCTTAGCTGTGTGGGTCTGTTTCAAAGGGGTGAGGGATGAGTCATGTACAGTCCTCACTTTCTTGGCTGTTTAAGGGTTAAGACTTGAGTGTCCTCACTATAGACAGACGTACAAGGTTGTGTGTGTGTGTGTGTGTGTGTGTGTGGTGGTGGTGGTTTGTTACATACATAAATACATTTAGAGGTGATGGACATTTTTAACGTTAGCGTTCTAACAGTCAGTCTGTGGACCTAGTTAAACATGTCTTCCTCTACGTTCTCTGATAAACTTCAGCAGTGGTCAGCAACTGGGTCATACTCCAGGTCAAAATTGCCGCCAGATCATCTTGATCATTTTAAAAATATTTTTATTTCAGCATACAGTCACAGCACAGTCGCTGCCCTCCATCATGGCAGCAACATTCACACTATCACTTCCTGTTTGAAAAATTATCTTCAAAGTAAAAGCACAACGTTCGATTTCTTGCTGTAGTGCAGTGCTTTAAATACTGAGCTGAGCTTTTGAATAGAGCTTTTATTTAGAAAAAATGTATACTAGGGTCTGAAGATTGTGTCAGTCGCTTAACAGACCTCTAAAACCGCCGACATGTAATTAAATAAAACAATAACAGCAGTTCCGGACATCATTCAAACTTATATATAAACCACACACGTAAACAATAATAAAGCAATAAAGTTTAATTTCATGAAAAACATTGACTATAAAATATTTTTCGCAGATTAACCAGGTAGGATGAACACAAAGGTTTCTAATGTCACTCTGCACCATAGACTGTTTATAAAAAGCTCTGCACACAAACAATAGAAAGTGACAGTATATTGTAGAACTGTTTAAGGAGGACTCACGAATGACAAGAAATAATTCTGAAGACAAGTCAAGAGTATTAATTAAGGACTTCTTAATTCTTAACACAGACCAAGATAACAGTCCATTCCAAACAGGCAGGTTTAGAACAGGCACATTAGGAGTCCCTCAAAATGATACGGGTATTATGTGTTGACATGGTGAAAATAGTTTTAATCCGTGTCTAGATCTTTAGAAGTGTAAAGAAATTAGGCAACGTCAAATGATTCCAAGGGACACGCATGATGGAGTCCCTGGGATTGTTTCTGGACCCTTCTGGACAGTCGCCGACCGGATGTTGATCATTTGTTGTACGGAACTGATGGTGCTTTTAAAGTTCCTACGTAACTCTTTGCAAAAATGTGACCTCCCAATACATTCTTATTCAGATACCAATTTTGGAGGAAATCTTTTCAAAGACGACATGAAACTGTTTGTCTTTTTCCGTAGTGGTTTGGCAAACCAAAATATATCCACCGTTTATTACAGCAGCGGGGATATAAAGTTTAATAGGGAATTTTGAATGTGTCGCCTTTTCCTGACCAGTACGCGCAGTGGGTTTAGAGCTGTCGGACTGTCCATGAAGGCATCACAAGGTAAAAGGCAGGACAGGACAGGAGTGAGGTCTGGTGAAAAACATGATATCCTGAAACGGGAAGAAAAGCAATTGCTCTTCACGAATGGATATATCGATCCTCATTGACCGTAAATCTGACGTATGTCCCGTCTTCTTTGGCTGCTAACTATTGCTTAACGACCTATGGAGGCTAACAGCCATGTTTTGACAGCTCAGCTGTCTGTGGACCAGCTAGCTAACGCTGGCTAACACTAGCTATTTAGCGTAAACACCAGCAACATACGCTGGGGGAAGGTAGCAGCCGCACCTCTCTTGCTTGTGTCACTCCGCTTGTTAAGTCGTGTTGGTACTGTTATTGAACCGGGGTCTTCAGAAAGTTCGCTGGTAGATCAGCAATCGGAGCAAACGAGACAAGAGATGACATGTTAGCTGATGCTCAAGAGCGAAGCCATTCCTCTGTAGCATTGATAAAGCGAAGCCAACGTACGACCGACTGGCCCCGGGTGACTTCGTTTCCTGTACAAACAACCTCAAAGCTTGTGCCACACGTCAGTTCTTTTAAAAACACTGACGCTAAAGCCAACTGTCATCAATGGCTGATTGGTAGCGGTGGTGTTAGTCCTGTTAAGAATATGTCTGGTTCGACTCTTCTTTTATTATAATAGTGATACATTTATTTATAAATCACTTGTCAACGCAAAGAACAAAGTGCTGCACAACAGAAAACAAATGGTTGAATTACAGAAGGATTTACATAAATAGTTATGGCAACAATAATATTTGATATTGTAGACTTAAATAACCTGGCACCCCAAGTAAATTCAGGAATATGTCTTCTGAAAAAGTTTTTAGCTGAAATTTAACAGAAGACACCATCTCAGACAGCTTTATTTCATCAGGCAATTCATTCCAGATCCTCGGGGCCTGATGCAAATGCTCCCCCCTAATTTTCGGCCAATATTTTGGAAGTGATGGCAGATCACAAGCAGCACAGAGGTAATGGAGGAATTAAAAGATCTGAGATATAACTTGTGGCCAGACCACAAAGAGCCTTAAAAGTAGTCGCCAAGATTTTAAAATCAATCTTAAAACAAACTGGGAGCCAATGTTAAAACAATAAATTTGATTCTTCATTTATTACGTTTGAGTCACAGGTTGTCACTAAATGAAGTGCTAGTCAAAACATGTAGGGCAGTGGGGTGTCAGACACCAGACCTTGAGGTGCCTGGCATCCTGCAGGCCAGTCTTGCCACTTAAAGAGCCTGACATCAGGTATGGTGTGAATACCTGTCTGCAGGATCCTAGTCACTGAGGCCTGGGGGGAAAGGGTGCTTTGATGATTTGGGGTGTTAGCATGCATTTTGGACATTCAAGTTGGACCTGTTAAACATGCAGTCATGTTAACTGGCTGTCTGCATGTTGTTAGCATGAAGAATGGTCTTTAATAGACACACCCATCAGTCTACCTTTTGATGACAGGGGTGCTGTGGGAACTGTAGAAAGGTTTGTGTCAGGTTGTGTTTGCTAAGCTAGACCGTGTTACACCCAAGGCAGCACATCATACATGTTTGCAGGACGCGTCATCTCTCATCAGTGCAGTTTACCTTCTTATTTACCCTCCATTTAAAAACTAAAAGTGTGGATGTAGCCTGAATGTTTTCCATTTTTGAAATTGCTGAATATGTATATTTATATAGTCTTTCTACATAACTATTTATTTTTTGTAAAATGGAAAAGCATAAGTTTATATACTTGCTTGCTGTCTTATTGTTCTCACTCTTATCCATGTTTTTTCTCTGCTTCACCCACAGGCCATGTATGTGGCGAGGCCTCTCGACATCTCTTTGTACATCCCCAGCCCTTGAGACCAGTGTGCTTCCACCAGGCAGAGGCTCTTCCTCCCCCTAGTCTCTGTTTCTCCCCTCATCCTCCACCAGCCCCAGAGCTACCTATGTTAACCCTCTTGAGCATGTTTTACTATATCTGTTTACGGCGACGCGCCAGGAGTGGGACTCGAGGTGAGGCGCTGACCAGTCGACGGGCCGTGGAATCGGGGCAGCGAGCGGTGTTGCCGGTCAGTGTGGAGGTGGAGCAGTATGCTAAGGAGGTTCTTGACTTCAGCTCTCACTATGGCAGTGAGAATAGCATGTCCTACACCATGTGGAACTTGGCAGGGGTACCCAACGTGTACCCCAGCTCAGGGGACTTCACTCAGACGGCTGTATTCCGAGCATATGGGACATGGTGGGAACAGTGTGCCAGTGCTCCACCACCTTTCCGCCGCACCCCTAAAGGCTTCTACAGCCGGGATTATATTGAGCTTGGCTTTGAGGAGCCTGTCTATCCTACAGCAGTGGAGGTGCTTGAGACATATTACCCAGGAGCCATCGTCCAGATCCTGGCCTGCTCTCACAACCCCTTCTCCCAGAATCCACCTACTGATGTCAGGTAACAACAGCCATCTGTTGTGGAAAACCATCATCAGTCAGATATTAATTGAATTAATCTTTTTAAGAAAACCATGCAGCACCAGCAGTTCTTGCAGCCTGATACACATTATATCATTCATCTCATATGACATTAATTGGGGTTTATTACATACAGTAATATATGTATTTTTAGTTTTTGTAACACTTTGCTCACAAAATACTGGGCCTCATTCACCAATTAGTGAAGGTTTTTCTCAGAACTCACTTATGCAGGTTTATTTGTATATGTTTTGAGGCAATAACAGAATCTACACCCACTCACGAGCACACTTTTGCTTGTTAGAGGGCTGACATGTTTATGCAGTAGTGCATTTTCTTAAATGATTATTTTTCTGTATTTTGTGAAGCATTGTGGCCTTTTAAAATAAACAAATAAATACTTCACCATCACTTCAATTATTTAATTGGCATGCAATAATCAACGATTGATCACACTAATTAAAGGCCCAGAGTAGACTTTATTTCTGCACCCGAGGTCCACCAGCACAATGGCATATTAAGCTGCATTGAGATGTTGCAGATTGTGCCCTGAGGAGGGAACACATCTTCCTATGAACAAATTCTCAGCTGATGGCACACCACAGGGTGCTGTATTTACATTAATGCCCCTGATGACATGCAGGTTCAGCTCAGTAAACTCTGGATGAATCTTTTCTCCTCGAGTGGACAATGTGTCTCTTCTGTGTTTGGCAATGTTTTCTTTGAGATCAAATATCTTCATCAGTGATGCATGCTTCTCTGGCTTCTCTGGAAAAAGTATTAACTAAACATATTGAAGCATCCAATTTTTGTATTTTAAATCTGCCGACTCTACTAAATATGATGGCTTGCTTTCCGTTCACTTCCTGCTGCAGTGCCTCCACTTCAGGTCTTATGTCTTCATTCACCATCTTTAGATTTTATGGGGGACTACCTATACAAAGAAGCAGCAAGTTTCATATCTCTACAGCATCCAAGCAGAGTTTCCTTTTTCCATCAGTTAAAACCAAGAGGTTTAACAGTTTGATTAAATATGTATTTAAACGGGTATGAAAACAAGACCACCAACAGACCAGTCAAATAAACTACTGAGGGGGCATTTAGAATAGACCCTGGGTGAAATTGGTTTTTGGTCTTTTGTAGGACAAGCAACCTCATCATAGATAAAGAATAAATGATGTTTAAGGGAAAAATATTGATGGTTAATGCAGTTTTGTTACGATCAGCTTAACCCTCTGTTTCAGTGATACAAAAATCTTCAAAGGTTAACTTCAACCAATCAATCAAATTTTATTTGTTTAGCCCATAGTCACTTGAGTGAAGAAAATTGAAATCGTATTGATAAATTCAAATTCAATACAACTTTATTTGTCCCTGGAGGGCAATTCAAATGGACCACTATGGATTAGCTTGTGAAGCTTGTGAAGACCATGTGCTCTGCTGTGGGTAAATACCAGGAATGGGGACAGACAGATTTTACTCATGTGAAACCAACTTGATCATGTTTTTACCCAATGAGAACCTGGCTATCAGCAAACCCCAGTCCTGCATGTCATTAACCAGATTAAAAAGTATCTTAATCGTTGATTGGTAAAATCAACACAATGAGAGTAATCCATGATTAATATGTTGTATTTCAGCCTTATCTTTCTTAATAAAATAAATTGATTTATATGTAAATACATTATTGAGCCCATAATAAGATATTTGCAATAATAAAGTTCTTGGATTCTATGGTTCCTTTTTGTAGTGCTATTAAGCCAATAGGAAAACTGCCACTCAGATATGGGGTTGTGGCCTAAAGGGTGTGGGCACATAAAACCTCCAGCAGATGGTGCTGTTTAGCTCAACATATTAATCACAAACTAATCAAAGAACAATATAAAACTTGTAAACAATGACAAAAAATGTATCAAAGAACAATATAAAACACGCGAACAGACAAATAACAAAATACAAGTTAACAAATGTTTTTTACAAAAACAATCAAATCTAGATCCACATTTAAGCCTGGGTATTTTGAATCCTGTGATTCATGGGTCCAAAGATCTTCCCGTTGGTTCACGGTTCACAGTTTACTCTGTCCCTCACTTTTTCGAAAGGAAACAGGGATGTGGTCAATGCCAAAGGTTTGTAGTGTGGATGGATAACTGTTAAGGAAGTCCAGAAAATGTCAAGCCATGGGAGAGTTGACATTACCTGTGTGGATGCCATATTTTTGTTCTGCTAGTCTTTTTGTTCTCCTGATGAAGAAACTTTGCAACTACCTTTGAGTTGTAAAGTCCATACGTGTCTTAGTGTGCTTAAAACTTGTGCGGTGGTTACATTTGTAGGACCCCTTAGGTTTTGGACCCTAGCATTCATGTTGGGTGTTAGGTTGAAGATGGCTGTGTACCAGTTCTTCCTCTATTGTTTGGAATCTCCTGAAACTGATCAATGGTGGTTCGGGAAGCTCTGGCGTAATGTTTCATCACTTTTAATGATACCCCAATTTTTGTTTGTGATCAGTTTAATATGTTCTGCTTCTGTACTGTATTTTGTGACAAAAAACATTCTATCTTTTCTCACTTTGGAGGCAGTTTTTTGTAGTAAAGTTTGTCTGTCTAGATGTTTGGCCCTAGTGCATGCTTTCCGCAGCATAGAGTTACTGTATTCCCGTTCCTGGATGACACCACATGACACCATTTCTTTTAATTTGGCTTCAAACTCATTTTCCTTGCGTATTTGTTGAAACTGGCCAAAAGGCAGATTTTCTTGAAGCCACTTTGGATGGAAACTGTTGGCATATAGAGCGGAATTTCTGTCAGTAGGTTTCCTTAATATTGATTTATGCAAGGTCCCTTGATTGTCTTTGAAAATAGTTAGATCTAAGAATTGTATCTTCTCCTTGCTGTAATCTAGAGACAACTTTATGTTGAGGTTACTACTATTAAAAAATGCATGAAAAATCCAGAAGTTCTGCTTCAGACCCAGACCAAAACAAACAGACATCATCAATGTACCGTCCCCACAAGATATTGTTCTTTAGAAAACCATTTATTTTGTGGTTAAATACAAAGTCTTCCTCCCATTTACCCAGGTATAAACCTGCATAAGAAGGGCTGTAGCAAGCTCCCATTGCACATCCATTAATCTATAAAGAATGACTGTAGGTTTAATGGCAAAGTGTGCTGTACTATAGGTAGATTGGTGCTCACAAATCAGCACCAATCTCCTTCTAAGATTTTGGCCCCAGTTGGAAATCTCAAAGAATGGTGTAGCTTTATGGGGCAACTGCCATTTAAACTTTCTCTTGTTCAGGTGGGAGGTGCTTTGGTCAGGAGGGCCCACCAAGGTGCTGACATCTCAGGCACGCCAGTTTTCCCCCAACATCAAACATATCAACTTCCCCACCAACCTGCTGCGTCTGGAGGTCAACAGTTCTCTGCTGGATTACTACACCGAGCTGGATGCTGTTATTCTCCGCGGGGTAAAAGAGAGGCCCATGCTGGCCCTGTATAAGATGCCCATGATCGACATCAGTGACCTGAGTGACAGCGAGGATGAGCTGTCTGACATGGGCGTTCCTTTCAGACAGGGAGGTGACATCAAGCACCAGAGGACAGGAAATGGCTACTTTGACAAGCTGCCCTATGAGGTAATTAAACAGCAGAACTATAATGTCACTCTGTAGAGCGTACACCTCGTTCAAGGCCCAACAGTCCCCTTAAATTTAATAAAGCTGCATTGTTTTAATAGCTCAAAACAATGCAGATCATAAAATCATAATCTTTCATCAAGATCCATGCATCATTCTCTTGGAAACCTTGGAAATTGATAGAGGACTGATAGGATATCAGTCTGCTGTTGATATATCAATGAGTACGTGCAATTTTGTTTGGCTAGAATTTAAGGTTACTGTTGGGCCATGGCGGAGATATGCACTCTCTGTAGGCCATTCTAGATTCAAGTTTTTCTGTTTTTTGGCAAGTAGGAAAGTCATTTGAAACTCTGAACCTGATTGTTTAATTTACCGACTGAAACTATTAATTGATTATTAGAACTGTTGTGGAAGAGTCGTCTGTTGACTAACACCTTCACAGCCTTACATTTTGAACTTTTTTAGCAGTTGGCACTTGTTTTAAAATATCTGTATGTACATGCAAGTGGATATTGTCATGAAAGAAAGCCTCTTTGATATTTATGCTAAGATATTATTCAGAGCTGCTCCCTGAAAGTCAGTTGGTAGATGAGGAGACCCTGAGTCCACAGTACACACTTTATTTTAGCTGCCTCATAGTGCACAGAGCTGAAGTTTTACTACTGACTCTTGTCTAAAAAATGGCAGAAACCATAAGACTGACTGTGATGGAAGTGGAGACGGTGATAGAAACGTAGGGCAGCACGAGGCTGTTCAGTGCACCTCCCATGCTCTCCTGTCTGGCTGGAGAGACACTCTGCAATGTGGGAGAATTTAATAACTAAGCTATTACCTGGATCCCCGTTGTGACTCTGACTGTGTAGAAATGTGATGTTTTCAGTGAAGAAAAATCCGAACTGGAACTCATGCATATGGATTTTCTGACTCTAAATTAACAAAAAGGATGAATACGGGAATGCTTGTATTGAACACCAAATCTGATTCAATGAATCTTAATAATATTTTGTAGTAGTAGAAATGAATTAAAAAAGTTTCAATTATATAGTGGGGAAGAAGTACACACACACACACACAGACACAAAACGTCAGTACAGTACTAAAGCACAGTGAACCGATTGATACAAAAACATACATACAAACATAGGAATCATTGGCTAAAATTAATTAAGGAAAATAAAAAGCACACACTGAATTGTACAACTTTTTACTGTGCTGAGTAGCTAAGATTCTACGAGTCTTAGATTTTAATCAATAGATTATGATCTTAATTTATAATAACAATGCAATAATAATTTGCAGTATGTACTTCAATATACTTTATATGTACCCTGTGTTTGTACACACTCCATTAAACAGTATTCCACAAAAACAAATGCACATTGTGGCCTGGGCCTGAACTGACACTTGATCTTGTTTGCACTCACGGACACAGAGTCATTTTCATGCCATACTGACACATCATGTCGTCTGAGGCGAGCTTCAAAACACCGGCAGTGCTCTTGATTTTCGTTCTCTTATCTCTTCTCCAAACCGCTGACATTAACAGCAGTCTTCACAACCGTTGTGGGTTTGTCTCAGAAACACAATATAGCTATTATCTGTCGGCTGATACCCGCTTGAACACTGTATTGTTAATCAACTGCAACACACACACCCCCCCGCACACAGACACACACTTTGAGAGGTACATGAACAAAGTGTAAAACAAGCCCGCTCACCTCGCCACTGATCCTGCAATCAGGGCTTTGTGTCCCAGATAACCACTATTTGGATCTGCCTGTAGGAGGGACACAATTAACATTCTCTACTCTGCTCTGTTGTTTTCTGTTCTCTACAAGGTCCTAGTTCTCTTGAGTTTTCTGTTATATGCTTTGTTTTTTGCAAAACTTGTTTTCCAGTCACACCTTTTGTCTTTTTGTTGCCCCCCCTCTCAAAACTTACCCTTTCCTATCTCCTCTCCTCTTCTAACCCCTCTCCTTGTCTTCCGTCCACAGCTCATTCAGCTGATACTGAGCCACCTGGCCCTGCCAGACCTCTGCCGTCTGGCCCAGAGCTGTAAGCTGCTGCACCAGCACTGCTGTGACCCGCTGCAGTACACCCAACTGAGTCTTCAGCCCTACTGGGCCCGGCTGAGTGACGCTTCCCTGGGACACCTGCAGAGCCGCTGCACCCTCCTCCAGAGGCTCAACCTGTCCTGGACTGGCAACCGCACCGCTCTCACCCTGACCGGCTTCAGCAGGTCAGACTGTCAGTGGCCCATAAGTGCTAGAAAATGGAGATGACCTTGCAAAACTAGCAAAAGAATAAGCATATGCATAGTTTTGACTGAGGGACATACTAAGTATACATTTTTTTCAGTAATCCCCAAAAAATAAAAGAAGAGATCCTGAAAAAAGATGTTAGCAATACTATTAGAAATAAGGGGGAGGAGGACTAGGTACTTGAAATGGGACTAATCTTGTTTCCTTTTCTATCCCCACATCTTCCTCCTCAGTTTTATGAAGGCGTGTGGTGTGAGCTTGGTCTGTCTAGAGCTGTCGTGCTGCCATTTTCTGAATGAGGCCTGTTTGGAGGTCATCTCTCAGACTTGTCCAGAGCTGCAAGAGCTCAACCTGGCCTCCTGTGACCGCCTGCACTCGCAGGCCTTCACTCACATCTCTAAACTAACCCGCCTCCGCCGGCTGGTGCTCTATCGGACCAAAATAGAGGTAGGCTCAATCAAAATCACATTTTCAACTGCAGACATAATCTGTTCTGTTCAGTTTCTGCAGGACCACTGATATCTTTTTTTCTTAACTGGTTGCCCTGGCTGTTTGTAATATAGAGATATACATGTTGTGGAGTTACTTTAAAGAAGTACCTCATATGCCTCTATTTTTTGCCAATATTAATTCTTATCAAGGATAACGCACACAGAAGTTACAGCAGAGTGTCTGAGTCTGAAGAAGTAAAATCAGCCAATATAATAGAAATGAATAAATCAATTAACAATGATATAGGAGAATATACTTTTGAGCTTGTTTCAGCAATAGGGAAACACTACTAGCTCTTTTAATTGACAAAGTACAATGTGTTTTGGACAATTCTAATACTTTGTTAGGTTAAACTAGAGGTCTATAATGTTTCATGGGCTTCCTAATGTGCTCTTGTTCCTGTCCAGTGGTCCAGTCATGCACAACTTTGTTTAAATGGTTCTTCCCCCTCTTGCGTTTTATCAAAACTGGCCCTAAAAATGTAACGACTTTAATAGGTGTAGTTTATCGAGGAAAATATAGCAGCACTTGTTAGCTGGGTGAGATATTTCCACAGCGACGTCATTCAGCTGTCTGTACATTCATTTGCACAAATCTTCTTACACAGATGCAAATCAGATTTCAGCTGGTCACCAAGACCATAAGAAAACAGAGTTACCTCAACTCTTTACCAAAGATCAGATTCATTTGTATATTTCTATGCCAAATTACAAGGCAGCAGATGGCAGTGGTCTGCTTTACCAACAGCTTCCTTCCTTCCAAATTTTTCAATAGCATGCATGATATCTGGTGCAAAAAATACAGCATGTCTGATCTGTGAAAAGAAGACAAGAAGAAGCCAAGACTGCTTGGGGTCTTTAGCCTTGTGATTTTAAGAATGGGTCATCATCAAGCTCACCATTCTTTACACCAGGGATGTAAAGAAGTCCATTTAGTTTTTTACTGTACTTAATTACATTTTTTCATGTATCTTTACTTAAGTGGTTAGTAGATTTCACTTATACTCCACTACATATATCGGCCAATATCTGTGCTTTCTACTCTACTAATTTTTACAAAGTATTGCGTTACCAGATGTTCAGATTGTTTTTTGTGTTTTTAAAAGTAATCAATAATGAGAGGGGATTTGGTCCACTGATCCAATCAGAACAGGCATGTAACATTAGACCCCACCTCCTCCTGCAGCAGCAGCATCACTGATGAAGAAACACCTTAAATGGATTCAAAAGAGACCACGACTGAGACTCAGCCATTGATTAATATGACAATGAAATGTTTTCAGTAGCATTATATGCAGCATTCTTTATTAGTATGACAGAGACTGAACAATTTTTTATCAAAATTGTTTTACAGTTGGCACAGTTGATTGTTGCATTAGGGAATAGGGTAGACTCAACAAGTACTTTTACTTTTAATACTTTGAGTATATTTAAAAGGAAGTACTTATTTTTACTTAAGTGGAAACGTTAATGTGGTACATTTGAGTAATTTTTGTCTTTATTTGTACTTTTACTTAAGTAGCATGTTTGAGTAGCTACTTCCTACACCACTACTTTCTACGTGACTCTTGCATAAATTAACAAACACCCCAAGTCACAATTTTCCATGCTTACATTGTCAGTGTCATTTTGATAGTTTCAAAAAAGAGGTAAAACTCTTTCACAAAACTTTCATTTGATAAAAGCCATTGGCTGCAGTTTGTTCAGTTCATGATGAATAGCTTCATACATAAAAATACATACACTTTTATCTTAATTTGAATGAAAACGTTAGAAAGCCCTGTCAGGGTGGAGGGCTAATATCTATTTCCACTATCTGCTTATTTGATGATATATGCTTTGTGATGGAATCAGTTAATTCTTTGATGTAGTGGGTGAACATGAACAACTCTGAGCTCAGGGGGTCTTAAACACACATACTACATATGTGCAGGTTCAAGCCTGTCTGACGGGTAAAACCGCTGTCTTGTGTGTTGGTGTTACACCTCAGCGTATCTCCAGTGTTTTCTGTCTTTTAGAGCAGCACGAGGCAGTGTCGAGTTTCTGCGGCGGAGCCAGGCAACATGCTGCAAGTTGTTTGTACGCAGGCAGACAGAGCGAGCTGTGTGTCTGTTTTAAGCCCCGACATCTCAGCTGTCATTACCCTGTCACTGTTCTAATTAAATGGCTAGCTCGCCGCAGAGAGGCGTTTATAAAGATGCCAGTGACGAGTCTGAGTACGCACACCAAACGCACACACAAGAGGCTTTTCCTTTCATGTCTGACACTTTCTCCTGCCACTGAGGTTCATGTGTTGGCTGGTGCAGTTTTGAATTCCCATATCTCCCTTCTAGCTGCAGCTCCCCTGGAGAGACCTCTGTCCTTGCTATGCTGACTTTGTGAGGAGCAGTTAAAAAAAATCTGTTTTGCAATATTAAATTCCCTCACATAGAGCAAATATTACCTGAGTGTGCCAGGCAGCAGACAGGAAATCATTTTGGAAGGACTTAGGATGGCATGATCGGACCTGTTATCATTATTTAAACACATCTTGTTATTTGGATGTATACCTTTTATAGAATTACACTCAGATCAGATATCAGTGCTTTACTCTGTTGTTGATCATGTTGCTCCAATAAAGCAGTTATTTATTGATCTTTTCCAGCTGTTTTGACCATTATTGCTACCTGCTGTAGTCTAATTCTAATACATGTTGCTTCTGTTTCAGTTTAAATGAATGACACCTACTTTTAAAGCATAAGTCTCTAACCCTGTGACTTTGTTTCTCCTTGTATCTCCAGCAAACATCTATTCTGAGCATCCTGACTTTCTGCATAGAGCTGAGGCACCTCAACCTAGGGAGCTGTGTGAGGGTGAGAATGTAAACTAGATGTTCCTTTAGTTTATTCTACTAATAAACTTTATTAGTAGAATAAACAAATTAGCAATTTGCTACTTTGAGGTTCCACATAAACTAATAGCATTTTGTTAAATACATGTATTTGCTTTCTGGTTGAGAGTTAGGTGAGAAGATGGAAAAATCTGTTCTGATCTGTCAAGGCTACATCCAGCAGTCCCTGGGAACAGGAGTAAAGAGCTGTCAAATTTTTTCCCCTGTAAAAACTGCTTGTCAGCACATTACAAACTAATTTGTGCGACATGCACCGTATGAAAGACTTAATTTTCAAGCTATTTAAAGATAGTGATTGTTGTATCTTCCTAGATTAATTCACTTTTGTTCTTTTTTAGTTATGATGGTGAAACTAGACGATAAAATAAGTTCTATAGCATCATTATCTGTATTTATTTGTTTTTCAAATGGTTTAACCTGAGCCAGGCCAACAATGATAGCAATCATAATTTCCTTTCAGGGTTCGTAGCATAACGCTGTTTTTATTTAAATGCACTTGTATCTGATCGGTACTCTGTATCGACGAAAATGCAAAGTCCAGGTGTCAGAATCGGTATCAGGACTAGTCCCTTTTATATAACAGAGTGCTTGTTTTAAGCACTCTGTTCACTAATTCACTCCGCCAGTCTTTAACTGACAAAGTGACTCAATAACTCGACCACACACCTTGTCATTAGCTGAGTTTCCATCCAATTGATTCATATTTGATGCAAATTAGATCGTTGCAACTCATAGAATATGAATGGAAATCCAAATCTTTTTTTCTTAAGACCCAAAGTGTCGTCATTAATGGAATGGAAATACATAATGACAGCAACTCCTTCAGCTGAAGTTTTAATAACCGTCCACTGCTAACCACGGTAAATGTTTTGCATGCTGTTATTTCTGTGGGTTAGGTGCCCACACTGGCTGTTTGGCTGCTAAATTGCATTTCTTTGCTTTCATCTTAGGATGAAAGGATGAAATATGGCCAACATTACCTGACACCAAAGAACAATAACATTCCCGCAAACACAAATCACTTCTTGAAAGACTATATCATTTCCTTTTTTGATGATGATGATGTTCTCTGTTGGAGCTTTGTTCCCTCTTGAGAGGGAGGTTATGTGCTTCAAACCAGCCGATACATCTACTCAGCTTTTTATTGTTGCTGCATTTCAAAAGTTTGTTCAAAACACACAAGACAGGCAGTTAGAAAAGTAGTGACACGCTCATTACTTCATTCCCCCTAACAGCATAATTTTCTCGGACCTCAGCATCAACTTTATATAAGTCCTCAGTCATGGCATCCTCAAGGCAGATCCCTGAATTCTGTGACTGCATGAAATACACAGACATTTTATAGTATCTAATGTATTGGAAGTAAACTCCACAGAATCTCTCTCCTTCTTGACATTGTCACTTAGACAAACATAGTATCCATTCAAAAGTATTTAATACTCTGAGGGCCCATTTCTTCCTCCAAAGAATCCCAGTGAAGCTACGAACAGGCAGACAGACACCCCTGAAAATGGATGTTTAAAGCTGACTGTCTCTCCTGCAGATTGAGGACTGTGACGTTGTGACCAGCATGCTGGCTGCTCGCTGCCGCTCCCTCTGCTCACTGGACCTGTGGCGTTGCAGAAACCTGACAGATCGAGGCCTGGCCGAGCTCGTCTCTGGCTGCAGGTAGGCAGTGCAGTTTTGTTCCATGCATTGAAAATGTTTATCGTATACTTCTCATTGAAGAGGCGAACAAACATAGTCAAAATTCTTTTTTTTAATCAGGTTTTCATTCTTTTGCAGTGTCGGGCTGCTGCTGTGTGCTGTAAAGCAATAACACAGATGGCATATTACGCCACAACATGTAAATATAATGTAGTGACCAGTTAGGACAGCAGATATTCCCAGTGATCACCTTGTGTTTGGAAAATCACTACATTAGAGTTATTTCATTATGCCTCAGTGCCTTTCCCATCTTTATTGTCTTACTGATAAATGGTTTGTTGGTAAATAGACGATTTACAAAAATACAGAAATGTGGTGTTTCGTTTTCAAGTCACAAGTTGAAGAAGGGCTTTAAGGGCTGAGAAAAAAACTGCAATGTCAATAATGTTGATAATTCACAGCCGCTGGTGTTACAGAGCACTGGTAAACTGTTTATTCAGTTTATTTATATTGAACGTATCACGTGCCCAAATTGCACCAAATTCAACACTGCACTTCCAATGTTTGGTGACAGACAGACAGACAGACAGACAGACAGACAGACAGACAGACAGACAGACAGACAACTGAAAAGGTTGTAGATCACATCTGATTCCATGTGAATTGGTGTGTGTTTGTTCAGGATGCTGGAGGAGTTAGACCTGGGATGGTGTCCCACGCTGCAGAGCAGCACTGGATGTTTCCAGCATCTCGCCCGCAGCCTTCCACGCTTGCGCAAACTCTTCCTCACCGCCAGCCGCAGTGTCTGCGACTCAGACATAGAGGAGCTGGCCGCCAGCTGCCCCTCACTGCAGCATCTCGACATACTGGGTAAACACTGATCTCACACATATGTGGAAATCCCTTCACAAACATTTGTTATTTATTAATGATTTGTTAATAGCTCGTGCAACTAAAGCTGCTAATGTGTTTGTCAAGTAAACTTCACATTTAGCAGAGCATTTCCAATGTGGGATGTGGTGTCATAGTGAACAGCAGATTCACAGCAGCAACCTCTGAACACAGAATCAATGTATAATGGAATCACTCCAACACTGTTGCCTTGTTCTCGGCCATTGATCGTCACATGAATGAATAAGGGACATCAAAGAATCATGGACATATTTTTGCATGGTTGCACTACATGTGTCCATGCTCATGGAAAATAAATATTGTTTTTGCCTTTTGATTTATGTTTCCTCATTACGTTTTGAGTTTAGAATATTAATGTCCAAGTTTCTCCTGTGATATTTGGTCATAGCCCTGTAAATATACAGGCACATGTGGGTATGAACTCTTGATGTCATGATACCAGGCTTTGTACATTTACATATTTGGATTGTATTCACAGTTTTCTTTATTGCGCTGTATATTCTCCTAGTAAAGAGTTTTGCCTTCCTGCCTTTAGGTTTTCTAGATTTTAGGACCCATTGTTTGTAGTGGACCCTAGGATCAGATGTTTCGTCCATAACCACTATACACCCTCACCCGAGGAAGGCCCTGCCAGGGTTGATCGAGTACAGTTTTTTGAGTTTATGATTTGTAATTTCTAGAAATTGTAATTGGTATCAAGAGCTGACATTTTTTTTATTTGTACTAATCTGCTTGGTGTTTAAAATGTTGCTGTCCATGTCTGGTTTATTCTAATAAGAAATTTGCACATATTTTTCGGGGGGCACATTTACTTCCATTATTTGCCCTGTATTTCTTTGCTTATGCTTGTTTCCCTGTTGTGACTTGTCTCTCGGACAGGTACACGGTTGGTGAGTGCCGCCTCGCTGAAGAAGCTACTCCAGTCGTGTCCTCGGCTTCTCCTCCTGGACGTCTCCTTCTGCTCCCAGATAGACATGCGGGTCGTCCAGGAGCTCTGTGGCCTCTTCCCCAACGTTGCCATCAAGAAGAGTTTCACTCAGTGATCCCCAGCAGAGGAAGTAAGAGCGGGGAGGTGCTCATCAGCAAACACTGCCTCAGAGTGAGTCAGTTACTGGAGGAAAACCTGCCTGGATCTGTGCCACAGACGAGATCTTTTAGTGGTCAGTAAACAAAGCAGTTAGACTGGATGAGGAGGTTTTTGGATCAACTGGCTGGATGCTAACAACTACAGACTGCTAGTTAAAGGATTACAAAATGTGAGACTTTTTTTTGTTGTTAATATTTTTGGACACTTGAAATTATCAGGAAAGATTCTGCATCTTCCAAAAATATCAATCACCACTTACGTATTGCCAAGAGAAAAGCTGTAAAATATGCCTTCCTACTGGATGCAAGACACACAAACAATCTGACAATGTGAGAAATCCTCCCATGAACATTGTGTGAGTGCAACAAAATTGGACAAAAAAAAGTGTAAAACTCACCCTTAATGAAAACTGTGAAAAACAAAACCTGTGTTTGGTAGCCACATACTCATGTTCGCTGGTTACACATTTAAAGATCAGGGCCTTGGTCAGTGCCTTGTCAGAATGTGCTGCAAACAAGCTATTTTAAATGCATGAGGGTCACTCTGACGGCACCTGTCAACATTAAGTCATTTTGATTTTGATTTAAGAATTCTTACTTGATGCAGTTGTGCTCACAGGTAACGGGGGTGTTAAAGGCAGTGAACGCAGCCTTATTTCACACACTCTACTGTGTGGATTGTGCCAACTCAAACCTAGATGCAGATATCGCTGGGTATGTGTTGCTGCAAACTGACTGCTTAATCTCATGCTCGAACTGAAATAACAGTAACATGCCTGAGATACACCTTCAACATGTTGTCATCCAGAAACGTGAGAACTTGAAAAACTAAACTGGAACAAAATGAGTTTTGATTTACATGTGCTACAAATGCAGACAAAAGAAAAGCACCCAGGGCATCAAATCAACAGCAGACAGAGGGACTCATTTCAAATAAAAGTAGTAAGAAGTAACACTTGAACAACTTTACAGTGGTATGAACAGAGAAGACCAGCTAATTATCTCCTGAAGCTGAAACCATTGACTGTTTGACATTTTGTTTTGTGTTTGTCAATCACCTTAAGTTTTAAATGAAATTACTCTCAGTTGGCCAATTGATTAATTGACTAATCTGTCAACCAGACATGTCTGATGTATCTGATTTAAAAACATGTATTTTTTGGACTTTGCAGATGGATATAATAATTATATATAAATCTGATCGTGTTGATTGAGCTTTTTGGCATGGTAGGTGTTTGAGGATAATTCCAGAATTTTTTAAGCAGGGCACTATTTTGCCATCAATTTGTGTCTAAATGATTATTAGGGACAAAAATGTTTGGAATATGTCCAATAATGAGCATGATCCCGATAGTATCTGCAAAACATATGCAAGGAAATCATCGGCAGTAGTGTGCCTCATAGTATGTTCACCAAAAGTGCTTGTCTTTGCCCCCAGGCTCAGATTGTTATTACAACTTTGTGGAAAGGATCCCTACAGAGATAGACCTTGTTAAAGAGTTTAAATGGCTTTTATAGCACTTTGTTCAAAACCACCAGACTCCTTTGAGAAAAGCTGTAATTTAGTCGAGCACAGATATTTTCCCTATATGACTGGCAGTATTGTCATCCTGGTCAAAATGTGTTCGGTTAGGTTAACTGACTGTTTTGTCATTGTAGTCTGGTGCCTTTGAACTGAGCTTGTTACTGGTGAAACAAAAAGGATCTTGCTCTTCAACAGAAAGGTCGATCTCTGTATGGATCTTTTCAATCCAGTGTATTGTTGAAAAAACGAGCACTTTGAATGGATGCACTTTGACACTGACAAACAACCAGATGGATTGTCCCTATAAATCATTTAGACACAAAAATTGGACCCGGTTAAAAATACCAGGATTATCACGTAATGAGAAATGAAAGGCTTAACTGAACTTGAGACATGTTGGTTTAAATTTGTAGATGTAACCTGTGTTGGGTTGACTTCTGTTTAAATCTGCCCTTAATTTAAAATTATGTGTTTCTTCAGTTTTTAATGAGATAATTCACTTTATCCGGCTCAAGTAAATCAAAAATTCAGGTCAGGTTTTTAAGTCAGCCTGGCCAATGTTAATTGTAATTAGAGTGATTGATAATTGATTATGCTTAAGCCATACAGGTCATTAAGTTGTTTTGGACTGGATTTTATTTTAAGGTAGCTGGAGGTCCTGGGTTTTTGTGATGTTGAGAGTTTTGTCTCCAAAGCTCAAGTTTGAACAGCACCTGTTCCAAAGTGCTTTTGTGATGTTGCATGTTTTTCCTCTTGCTATTCACATTAAGCTGTTTGATTACAGCCACTTACTTTCTGTGCTCACCACCAAACTGATGGAGGGGTTCTGTGAATGAAGCTGAGTAGAGTCAAAGTGACACAGTGTAAATGCCCAATGTGATCTCAGTATTTGTCCTGAAACTCAGGGGTTATATATTTCATCTGGTTTGAATTTTTTCAATATATATTTTATTCCAGAAACCAGCACATCTTAATAGTAACACAAGACTGACTCAGCTTTGAGGTTACCTGCTGTAGGCGTTGATCTTGACCAACAAACACAACACAAATGATAATTAACACTGAAGTGAATGACACACAGGAAAGATCACAGCTCATTGGGTGTTAAATGTTGCATTAATTATATGATTATGACAAATATATTCCTGTAATCAATTATTTCATTTTTGTAATATATAAAGTCACAGTTGCAATGTGGCTGAAGTGCTTGAAAAGCATTTCTTTACTTTTTTCTGGAAAAAAAAAACTTGAAGTTTTCTTTAAAGCACATGCGTTTGGTCAATATTTGTGCCTTATACTCCAGTTTGAATGTGGTGTGGTGTCCCTGTGGTATAGATTGTAGTGAAGTGCTTTGCTTTTATGCCCTTCAACCAAAGTAATACACAGAAACATGGTCATTAGTATCACTGCTGTATTTGACCACTTTATATGCCATATGTTGTATATCAGCCATGTTAATTAATATGCAAAACAATATTTATTTATATTGATCCCTGTGTGATTAAAATGCTATTTAAAATCATTATCCTTATATAAAAAACTGTAATGTACTATTTGGGAAATACAGCATTTTGTTTTCTTACCCAAAGTCAAATGAGAGGAATGATATTTCACCTCAATGCATTCAGCAGGTCTGGCCTAGTTTAGCACAGAGGATGGGAGGACTTCTTTAGCCTAGCTTAGTACAAAGAACAGAAGTATGTCCTACAATTAGCTTAGCACAAAGAACTTTAATATGTCCTACACTTATCTTTTAACAAAGGACAGAAGTAAGTTCTACAATTATCCTAGTACAAGGAACAGCATTATGTACTGCACTAAGCTAAGTAGCCTAAAAAGAACAAAGTATCTCCTGCTTAACTTAGTAATAAGAATGGTATTTGTTTTGCCTAAATCGGGGTAATTTAGCTCCATCAACGAAAAGAAAAAAATGCTGGTGGGGGACTGATGCTAGTAACATCGCTGATCATTTTTGCTAAGCTAGGATAAAGTCCTGACAGAAGCCTGGTGCAGGATGAGCCTGAAATCCAACAGATATAAATCATCCAATATAATAATTGGTTTCACGAAAAAACCTTTAAAAGGCTGGACTGTACCATTAAAGTCATAGTTCTGTTGAAATGTATAATTTTCAAATTTTTTTTTTTCAGTGGTTTTGTTTGAAATAGAAGGTTTGCTTACAGTGTGGCATTAATATGTGTTTCTATGAGGGCTTATGGATGATGAAAGTATTACCCCAGAGAGTTGCAGCAGTAGTGAGGAAGAAGAACGGAGGATGAACATTTTTATTATAGCTGGTTGACTAGAAGCTAAGAAGTGCGCACGTCAGGGTTTTTCTGGCCCGCCCAAGACAAGTATTTTTAAGATAATTACTTATGTGTTGTATTTGTTTGCCACCTTGAGTGACTGGGACGACCCTGCTTTTCTTTCAAGAGTATACATTTTCTCTCCTCCCTGTCTGGCTGTGTGGTCAGCCTTTGTGCTATGGGTTGGACATGCAGTGATGCTAACATGACCGCGAACACCACTGTTGTGTTAAAAGGTTGTGCCTCTGTCATGATGAAACCGGGTGCTTCACTTTCACCAGATTTTAAATAAACTGAAGACTGATGACCGACACTGAAAGCTTCGTTGCTCTGTGACTCCACAGTTCTCTTGCCATCCGTCAAGGACATATTTTCTTCATTGCTACTGAATCAACAAAACACTTTCAGGGGTAAACAGTGTTGCAGCCAAATCCAATACAATTGAGGTAAATGGTGACCGATTCTTCAACTGTAAAAAAACAACTGACAAATAATAAAAAGCCTCCATACTGCTCCTCTGGTGTCATCCAAGTGTCTGTAAGCCTGTGATCCACATGCTAGCGCAGCTCCAGAGGAGGATATCGGAGGACAGTTAGGCTAACACACAGTGTAAATGACGGCGTTTCGAGTCTAATTTGAATGTCCGGGCTTATGGACACTTTGATGATACCACACGAGCAATATTTATCTTTTTTTCAGTTTTTTTTTACGTTTGAAGAAGTGGTCACCATTGACTTCAATTGTATTGATTTGGCTGCAACGCTGTTTAACCCTGAAACTCCCAAAGTGTTTTGTGGACTCAAACACTTCACCCATCCCTCCATAGGCATAGTGGTCAGTAGATTATGAGTGCATTTTTATTTTTGGATGATCTATCCCTTTAAATTGCTCATATGGCTTTCTAACTTATTCTCCAGCCTTAGTGCACAGTGCACCATCACTGTCGAAAAAAATGTGAATTGCGTTACTGTGTCATGCCTTGTCAGAAGACTAGTGTAAAGTGTGACTGGGAGAAAGGTATGGTCGTCTACTGAATCCACAACCACCAGAGAAGCCTTTAGTCAGAATGACTGACTGAACAGTAGGGGTGGAATGATCCTTTATGTCCTTAACCCTCTGCTATTTTACAGTTTATTAATACCACGGGGAGACGTGACATTAGTTTGTCTTCTTAACTGTGTTTTAATGAATTGTTTATGCCTGGTTTAATGATGTATATTGTGGCCCTGTAATGTGCCCTAATGACGGAGAACGAGGCGGCCTCGGCTGAAGTATTAATTTGGACTGCCTCCCCGATGATTATTCCTCAGCCAGCGACACCACCGCTGCTGCCTCTGCTGCTGTGCGCGCGAGAACGGATGCAAACGTGATTCATGGAGGCTTTTTCCGCTCTGCGCTACAGCTTGATTCCTTGCTGTCACGCCACTCTGTGAGGCTGATATATCCTGGGGGGATCCACAGCAATTAGTTCAGCTTTTTATTTGTCTTTCAAGCGCTTACAGACGTAGCCTGATGAATCTGTGGGGGGAATATATGGATGGAAATCTTGTTCCTGAATAATAAATCCAACATTAAAATCTAAACAAGGGGAGGGTTACGGGTTGCTGGCGCAAGGTTGCCCTGTGCTATATTGTTCTCTATACAAACCACATAAGTGACACATGAACATACCTTGACAAATATTGCAGCACCCTGCCAGTACAGTAATACTCTTCTCCTCAGTGAGACATGTCTGCAGAGTGCTGTGGTCTGCCTTGTCCTCAGGCGGAGACTCGACAGGCCTCAGACCTGCCTGAGGGAGGCCTCTTTGTGATACCCATCATTATGTGGCTTGGTGTTCCTTCTCTCGTTTCCCACCTTAGACTCTTAATAACGAGGACGTCCCTGTCAGTCCCCGCGCTGCTGTGTCTACATCTTGTTATTTTTGTTCTGTTTTGAAGGATATGGAGAATGTCAGTACTGAGTTTGTCAAATCCAACTAAATTCTATAATCCATATGTAGCTTTTTGAAGCAGCAGGCAGGGGATATGTTTATTTAGCCATGTCTAAATCCACGAGGATAACAGTTTTCATTTTGTGCACACTGTCAGACTGTGAGACTCTGCTGTAATTACTGTAAACAAGTGACGCCACATTTGAGACAATTTTCGAAACCCTGATCAGATGCTGGTGGTGCAGATTCAGTGCTAATGTTTCTCAAAATGGAGACCAGATATTTAACAAAACACTGTTAAGGCATGTTTTTGCCTGTTCTTTTGCTTACAGGTCATTTTCTTTTTCGAAAGCAAGAGATACATCTTTCAGAAATGTGTCAGAGACCAGAGGTTTTCAACTTCTTTGGCTTGTTACGGCTTTTCACACACCAGTCAATTTAGAGATGTTGGGCTTTTTAGCTTCCATAACTTATCTTCTCTCATCCAGGCGGAAAGAATATACACATTTAGGTGTTGATTTTGGCGGCTGTGGTTCAGGCGATAGAGTGGGTCCGGCTCATCCACTAACCGGAAGGTCAGCGCTTTGATTATGAGGCATTCTCATTGAAAAAGTACTCGTAATTCCCCTTCATTGAACATGAGTGCTGGGTTTGAACGGTGCACAGCACAAGATGGCCTCCGAGAGATGAGCATGTTTCACAAACAGGCCGAGCAATTACAGCCTGAATAATTATGTGCTGAAGGGGAGACACGTTTCGCCCCACTGCTCAGCAAAGTTCATGTGAAGTTATAATTAAACAATAACTCGTTTACAAATGAACGCACACACGCATTTGTGTACTTAAGTGTGCAAAGTGTAATTAGCTGCGATGCATCTGAGTGAGATTGAAGAACAACAATGTCAAACGGTGGAATTATGTTCAGGCCGTGAGCTTGTATCACTGTTATCTGTGCGCTCAGGGGGGTGGAGGTGTGAGCGAACAGAGAAAGACAGGCTGAATGAGTGATCGATACAGACGGCTGATTCAGCTTCACAAGATTCAGAGATGATGTTTGACAGGGAAACTTTGTACAAACATGTTCAATGAAGATCTCTGGGGGGTAAATAAAGTTAGTCACAAAAATGAAACATTCATTTTTCAAAGTTAATTAGACCCCAGGAAATCATATTGAAACATGATGTAGCTGCACACAATGTTCAATGACATAATGTGATCAGAGGAAGATTAGGTATTAATGTTGTTTCTCAGGGACGGACATAAATATATCTGCTTGATGTTGTACTCACTCTTTAATTTGTAATTTACCAGTAAGTGAATCTGCTCATTACACAATGTTTTTCGCGACAGGACTAAAACTGCTGAGTCAGTATTGGTACTTTAAGCACATCTTGACACCAGGATGTGTATGCTTTACTTGATATATATATATGGTGTATGGTCTCACTTAATTACAGCACCTATTGCTGCAGGCATGGCCAACTCTGTCTCTGAAAACATAATGTTGTGGAGCAGCTGCGGGACAAACCGATGAGAAGCCAGGGAGGAGAGAAGATGATGTGCAGGTCTCCTCGTGATAACCTGATCACAACGTGTGTCAAAGACTCTTCAGACAGTTGGAGCTGACACTCAGCACGATGTGGTTTCCGGCTCGTCTGAACAGGCTCGACAGGCTGAGATGTCCTTTCACATTTAGCTGCTTTTCATCTGGCCACCTTGTAACAACAGGCACAAAACTGTGAGGCTGAGATGTGAAGTTTGGTAAGAAGCTCTCTGCAACCAGTGATGGGTTGGCATGATTATCGTACTCCTATTATTGATCTGGGGCTGCTTGTATGATAATTGTCATTATTGATTGTCGTATCATTTTACGATTCATTGTTTAGTCTACTAATGTGACAACCCAGTTTAAAATGGCCATTGCGAGTCTTCAGAGCCTGAGGTGAGGTCTTCCACTGCTCTTTTTTACTGCAGAACGTTTTACTTGTCACAGTAGGAAAAGCATAGGTGTCATTTATTACATTCACTCTGGTCTTGAGTGTCTCAGTGAGCTACAGCCCAGAAACTGAAGCAGCTCAATGGAACTCAGGCATCATTTATTACATTATTTACTCTTGCGACCCGTCTGAATGTGGTTTGACAACGAGGCTCACTGCTTGTTTACCCATTAATTCACATTCACACAATGATTAAAAAAGCAGCAAATTCTCAGGTTTGAGAATCAGAAACCAGAAGTTAGAATTTTTTAATTTATAATCTTCCCAACCGTTAAACATTTTGAGTTGGTTAATAAAATCCAAAATGTGTTGCTCGTCTCTATCACTTAGAGGAACTAGAATGGCACACAGTAGAGTGCATACCTCCACCAAGGCCCCTTAAACACACTTAAATCCAGTCAAGCCCACTGCTAATTACACACACCTCTCTAAATATGCCTGATTTTTGCATCGAGATCTTTATATTATTTCTTTCGAAATTTGCAAAAATTCATTGTCAAATAAAATAAAAACAAACCCTAACCCCAATATTCCTGGATTCGTCCCCAGATCCAGATCCACACATCCTTTGACCAAGTTTCATGGTAATCTGTTTAGTGGTGTTTGTGTAATGCTGCTAACAGACAGACAAACAAAAAACACTAATGAATGATTAAGTGGATATTGTGAGACTGTGATATTTTCTCTAATGTTTATATAACCTATAGTTATGTATCCATTTATTCATCTTTTAAAATATTTCATAACTATGTTAAATGTAATCATAACATGGTCATGTTGAGTTGAATTTCTCAAGTTTCACGTTTTGCTCTTGTCCATAAAAGCAAACACTTGATAAGATATCTTTATGTTAATTTATTTGAAAAGAGAAAACTAATGTTGAAAGTGTAATTTTTACTTCAGAATTATATGATAATCATGTGATGATGTCTGATCTATTTGTGTCAGGGAGATTAATAGCAACAGAGAAATCAATGTAAAAATATGACACTTTTTTTCTTATAAAACAGCTCCACAAAATGTCCATATGTCCTACAGGGACTGACAGTGGACTGTGTCATCGAACGCAGTTTGAGAAAGTGTGATTTAGTGCTACAAAGATCTTTGATCTCTATTGACTGTGTATAGTGTTGGTCTTTTAATCATCATCTTATTGTATTCATTTAATACCAGCTAACCTTGTTGTGAAGGCTTCTACTGCCTTTGATCAAATACTAAATAAAATCTGATTCTGCAAACTTCCCCAAAGTAAAATATTAGACCACAAACTCTACTCTTACAAACATGATTCTGTCCTCATTTAATGATTTTATAGATTTGAAGTTTGAATCAGTCCTCACAGTGTTATAACATGACAGCTCGGACTCACTCTTGGGTTGTGATGGTGTCACTAGATGGCGCTAGAGCACCAACTATCCCCCCTCTCTGTTGTTTCTCCTCAGCACCACAACAGTGGAGTTTTTTTTTTTTTCCTTCCCTGGAAGCCTAATGGGAAATTTCAAGTCACCTAAATAAAAAGGAAGGTGTAATTAACGCGACGCGCTATTAATTGCATCTGCCAGAGAGTGGGTGAAGGGCAGGAGGGCACACTTTTTATTTTTGATTACTGGGCTCCACAAAGGTCCACTTCACAGATCAGAGAGAGGCCTTTATGTCAGGGTGTCATTTCATGCCAGGCGTCCAAATGGCAGGTCAAACGGTCACGATGATGCACAGAGGGTCAGCGTCTCATTTCCCCTGCATCAGCAACATAACAGCATGTGGAAAGGATCGCGTGGTATTGTGCTGTAATCTGGAGCCACTGTAGTGCATTAAAGAGAGATAACATCAGCTGTGCTTATCAGCCTACATGGAGGCAAATTAAACATATAGGGACATTTTGACATGAAACAATAAAGCATGGGTTTAAATAATGAAATGAACATTAACAACAGAGTTATTGTTAATGATTTCACGAACATCTGGGCCTCAAGTCAAAATGTCGGCTGAGAAAAATGCATGTTACCGCTGACTACACATTCTGAATAAGAAGCCACATAGGCTGCTCTAATCCTGTGTATTATTGGAACGTTATGCCCAGCCTACACATTTTTCACTTGAGAAAATTGTAACTTTTTATGTCATGGTTTTGTCCACAGTAGAAAGAAAGTGTCAATAGCTTCTGCAAGTACAAACATGTTTACATAGTCACACATGAAGTCCCCACAGGAAATCATTCATCGCAACAGCCAGTAAAAATAGTCTGTTCTGTTTATTCTCTCAGTTCAATGGATTTATGATCCAAGGGAGCACCCTGCTTTTTGTTAATGATTATTGGGAAATCAGCTATCAATTACCCAAGTGATCCTTCTCATGTATCAATAATGATGCTGAGGTGTGCACTGTAAATCTCAGTTTCTACTCTTCTTCCTCACTACTGCTGCAAACATCAGGACAGAGGCCGGCCGTTTGTGGAGTGAAACGGAGGTGAAATGAATAGGAATTAATATTATTATAAGAGCCACAGAGGGCAAAACATTATTTTTGTATATATATCTTTTAGTCAAAAGAGGAGGTGTAAAGGAAATAGCGACTGTGCATTATGGCCATTAGCTTCAAAATAAAATCAACTAGAATCCGATCACACCATACATTCCTCTGGGAGTATTATGGAGAAATGACACACTGGAGAATGGGGAAATGCCACCACGGTCACCACTGTCAATATCACTGTCACTATAAGTCCCTATAGAAATATTATAGTGGATTTCTTTTTCCTCTTAGGGGTATTTCTTTATCTATTGATCCAGATCATTTCTGTGGTGATGAGGGAATATTATGGAGTAAATTGAATACAATAGGTTTTGTTGAATAGCAGGAGGCAGTTATTTAAATCTAATGATCCATGATACGTCTCACAAAGTCTGGGTTTTTGAATTTATTTCAGAAGATTAAAAAGTTGCTTTGTTTGGGACTTTTTGGGCTGTAAATCTCTCCAGACTTACAGCCCAAAAAGTCCCAAATGAAGCAAGTTTTTATCTTCTGAAATTGATTAATATTATTTAAGAAATAAAACCTTTGTTTTATTTCTTTTTATTTATCATTATCTGTATCAGAATTGGGAGTACACATGTTTGGTTTAGTAGACTCACAGATAAGTCAAGAGGCTTGCTCATTCAAGTTTTGCCATTGATGTGATGGAGAGCTTATATTTTTGGATTGAGACTGATATGAATGAACCATCAAATGAATAAGGTATGATCACCACTTGTTTTATTACGTGGAATAAATAAAAAAAAGTTTTGTTTGTTTTTTGCGTCTTAAAAAAACTAAACAAAACCTCAACTTTATAGTTTTAATAGTTGTTGGTTTTTTTAAATGATTTCTATGCTTGTGGTTTTTTAGTTCCCAATACTGTGAGCATACAACAGACAAAGTCATACCTTTAAGTCTCAGTGAAATGGCAGTGAAACCCAAATCTGCTGGGCCACGTTCAGCCCACCCTTGGACCACTGTGGGTCCTCGCACCTTACTTTGGGAACCCCTAATTTAACCTTACATTGAAGCGGAGGTTTTCTCAGCCAGAGCCAGTCGATTTAAAATCAGCCCGGGGCAGAAACAACACATCATCGGCTCATAATCTTCCATTCATCAACCCTGATTTTCTCCCCACCATTAATTCCGCCCAGACCAATGGGCTCAAAGCAAGAGACAGATTTTTTTCTTTTTCTTTTTTTCTTTTTTTTAACACCACAGCTGCAGAGCAGACAGTGAACTCACTGCATCATCATCATCATCATCATCATCATCATCATCATCATCATCATCATCATCATCTTTCAGGTTTGGGTAAAAAAATACATTTAGCCTTGACGTTGGAAAAAAGCTGTTTAATATCAACCCCATTATTTAAAAATGTGCAAGTCCGTTGTTCATGTGTCAAGTGATGAAACACCTACAGGCATTTGTCTCCTCTGCTTCACCCCAAGTTCATCCAGCGAATATGACAGAGCCCACAGAGCCCCCCCCACCCCGACCCCCATCAAAACATACAAAATAAAAATAAAGGTTTAACAGCAGGCGATTCAACCAAAACCAGAAGAAAACGGCGTCGGATTGCTACAGGTCAGGTCTACGTCCCACAACGTGAATTTAAACTTGGATCGATTCATTAAAGCTACCGAGGAAAACATCTCAATGGCATGAAAAAACAAAACAAGAAGAGAAATTCTGTTCCCACATGAGAGAGGAAAAACACATCCCTGGATATCTGTGTTTGAAAAAAAAAGGATAAGACAAGATAAGATAAAATAATACAAAAATAACAATATGCTGTGCGGAGAAAATATGTATATGTACATTTAACTGTACCGGTCCAGGCTGTGGCAATGCCGCTGGAAAAACTAAAGTCAAATAAAACAAAATAAAAAACAAAGTATCCCTCCTTCCCTTCAAAACAAAAGCCTCTTCGCTGTCATTTCATATATATCTTGCTCTTTGTGTCACTTATATAAAAACCCACCGTAGAATAAATTACAATCTCATTAAAAAACAAAATAAAAGTTCTCCGAACAATTTCCCCCAGAATAAAGCACGAAGATAAACAAAATGGCTGAAATTAAACGCATGGCAACAAGCTCACGAACAAATAATAATAATAATAATAATAGTAATAATAATAATAATAATAATAATAATAATAATAACAATAATAATAATAATAATAATTTTGATCATATGCTGCAATTTTTGGAATGTCACCAAGTGTGATTTGAAATTTAAATTTGAGAAATGTATCATTATTATTTACTTTCTTTTTCAAACCCACTAATCATGGTGGCGATCTCGCTGTTTTTGTCCTGATTCATTTATGGTTTGACAGTAATGTTAAATCTGAATTCAGACAGTAATTTGATTGGAAACACAATCTAATGTAGTTTCACAAAAAAAAAAAGAACTCATCGGACAATTGATCAAAATTAAACTAATTCCACGTGAGATGTTTTTTTAAAACACGTCTTCAGAGTCAAATTAAAACAGAAAATTATAAAACCGCAAACGAGCATAACCTCGGCAACAAAATAAAAAATAAAAACGTTAAATAGCACACAAGTACAAGGCAGTAGGTAGGCTATGAATGAGAACTGGATTTTTGAAAACTCAGCCCGCTTGTTTTTGAAAACATCGATCCAAAAAAGTGCCCCAGTGAAGAAAGAAACAAAAAAGGGATGAAGCCATGACTTTTCAAAGTTATACAATATTTACAAAAGTGGATCCAAAATTTCTGTGAGAGTTGCTGACATATATCTCTATAGATATATCTATAGGCTAATATCTATAGCCCATCCTGTTGTGGGAAAAGTGCCAGATAATCAAATCAATCGCCACGGAGCCTGAGCTGGGAAACTCTCAGAGGGAATTTAATATTATTTATATTATTTAACGCTGGTTTTGTGAAGAATATCATGGAATATCTCGGTAATACTTGGTCAGGGTCCGACTGCACTGCAGGCCACTGGAGAGGTCAGCCAGTGAACTTAATAATAATAATAATAATAATAATAATAATAATAATAATAATAATAATAATAATAATGTCCATGACCACATCCTCTCAGAATAAATAAGAGCTGAATGGCCTGCAGCTTCCAGCAGAGTTCCTCCCGCAGCGCAGAGCGGCTCTGTGCTGCCTGGCTGACAGATGGGACTCGGCCGATGCTCACCCTCAGCTGGACTCCACTGGACTGGGGCCGCAGCCTCCACTGGCCCCCAGTTTACTCCATTAACGCAGCTCCTTTGACCCCCACTGCGACACCCACCCACCCATCTATCCATCCACTGCTGGACGCACAGTGTAGAGCTACAAAACTAAAACGCCTCTGCTCTCCCTTTTACGCACAGGACAAAATAAATGTTGAATTGGATTTAAAAAATTAAAAAAAAGTGGCAAATGGAAACCGCTGAGCTATGCCTGTCGTCTAAAAAACACGTATGCCATCCTTCCCCTCCCTCTACTTTTGTTTTCGTCAAGTATGATTTCAATAACACAATGGGGGCTACACCTCGAAACTGCGTCGACTGGAGTCACAGTGCTGGCCATGTATCCTCGGAGAACACAACACAGGCTTATGTTCCTTTAGCTCTGGGAGAGGAAAACAAATGTCCTGTCCTCCCCTCACTCACTCGCCGTGTCTCACAGATTCACTGCAGATATTGTGTGAGTACTCACTGCAATCTATCATACATAAAACACCACTATATCGCTTCATAGTCCAGTGATTTATATATACCCTCGGGGATAAATAAAAAGGATAAACAAGTCCTGGAGGAGCGGTCCGGCTGAGTTCATTGGACCGGGGTCTGGACCCCGTGGTGCGGCGGCGTGTCCCCGTACACATCCTCGCTCCCTGGCAGAGCTCCTCCGGGAGGAGTCATGCGTTTCTCCTTCTGTCTCCTGTTACAAAACCAAACCCTCACCACCTCTTTCTCCAGGTGCAGACTGTCCGCCAGGCCGATTATTTCCGACGCTGCCGGTTTAGGGCTCTTCAAAAAATGGCTCTCCAACGCTCCCTTTACGCTTACCTCGATTGAAGTCCGTTTTTTCCTTTTCCTGCCCTGCGCAGCGATTTTGTCCAGGCTGGTCGGGCTGCCCGAGGTGGAGTCCGCCTCCTCCAGCCACTTGTTCAACAGAGGCTTCAGCTTGCACATGTTTTTGAAGCTGAGCTGCAGGGCCTCAAACCTGCATATGGTGGTTTGGGAAAACACATTTCCGTACAGGGTCCCCAGGGCGAGTCCCACGTCCGCCTGCGTGAAGCCCAGCTTGATCCTCCGCTGTTTGAACTGTTTGGCGAACTGCTCCAGGTCGTCCGAGGTCGGCGTATCCTCGTCCGAGTGGTCGTGGTGGCTCCCCGGCTGGTGCTGGTGCTGATGCTGGGACGGCGGGTGGCCGTGGTCGCTGAGGTGCGGGCTGTGGTGGTCGTCATGACTGTCTCTTAGGTTGTGGTGGTGCATCCCCTGCCCGCTGCTCGGGATCAGCCCGTTCACGCTGAAGCCCGGCTGGGAGTAAATAAGGCTTTGGCCGTTCGTCGTCGCCATGCTCGGTATGTGCGCCGCGGTGGTGGTTCTCCACGCCCGGCTGTCGTGGTGGTTCCCGTGCGTCTGGTGCACCAGGTGGGGCGGCCGCGACTGGTGCTGCAGGTTGCTGCTGGAGTTGTGCATCTCGTCCCGGGCGCCCTGCACCGTGGGTTTGATGTCCTGCTCCGCGCCGAGCGGGCTGGAGGACCACGGGGCTCCCTCTCCGTGGGACAGCGCCGTGATCCACTGGTGTGCGTGGCTGAGCGTGTGGCTGTTGCTCTGGAGCGGGTAGTCGCCCTGCAACAGGCTCTGTGCGTCCCGGTACGCCGTGGCTTGCTGCATGCTGCCAGGCTCCGAGTGCACGATGGATGCGCTGGAGGTGAGTATGTTGTAGTGGTTAGACGCTGCGGTCGCCATGACTTTCGGAGCCGGACTGGTCGCTCTTATTATAGGAACCTCGCATTTGACAGATCCTCTCCTGCCCACAGGCGGCTCCCAGGCGCTCTGCCAAGTGTACGCCGAGGCGCACCTGGACTCCGCCCCGCCCCTGCCACTCATTGGACGGGCAAAGATGATGGACGTGGTTACCAGGGGCAACGGTACGGCGATTGGCTGCGGGGAAGTCTCCGCAAACACTACTCTCTTTGTCGGAGAGGTGCGAGCTGAGGCTCCCGTGGATGCGGAGAGCCGGAGTGCAGCGTGGGGAGACGGAGCACCGGGATGAGCAGTGCAACTGTAAGATACAGTTGATTTACTTTGATAACCATGTTGTATCAAGACTCTGGCTGTGGGTGCAAGCTAGGTCGTGGAGAGCAGGGTTTCCTCTGATGTGTATGTCTAATCATTGGGCTACTTTTTGTTTTTAAGAGTTGGCTGTGATTACGCGCACGTTTATGCCATAAAATGCTGGAAACGTGTGTGCAACATCCTGATGTGATCAGACAGCGTCCACTTTTGCGACAAAGGAAGCTGGATTTCAGAGCATGTTCATGTTTATCTGCAGAATACAACAGGTCAGGCTGCAAACTGGAGCTGCTGGACAGAAAAGTACAGATGAGTGTTTTCACGAGTTCTGCTGAGACGTTATTAGGTGTGTGCTTATTAATTAATACAATTGTATTATTTTGTGCAGTGTAATGTGTGTGTGTGTAAATGTGTGTGAATTAAATTATTGATGTAACCCGATTCTTAAGGAGAATCAATCAACCATTACTGCTACATTACTCTTATTAAAGTTCAGATTTAAATTTGGACATTTTTGCCAGTTATGTACGTGTGAGACAAAATAATTATAATTTTAATATAATATTATATAGTAATAATAATATATACAATTTATTCAAACTGGTTTTAAAACAGCAAATAAAAAACACACTGTATTACAGCCTAAACTTCAAAATGATTTTCTGGATGTAAGCCCTAAAGTACAGTGTAAGAGGAATAAAACCATGTAAAAAGATGAAAGAAGACACGATTAAATCAAATAATTTTATTTAATATAAAAAGTCCTGACGATTAAACAGCAATAAATTGGATTAAATTGCGACTGAGCAGTACATGGACCTCATTTGTTGACATGCAGCCTGCTCCTGACTGCACCTGATCTGCATTCAGAAGATGCAGGTTTTAAGATTTATTGTTTGTTCAAATGGAGCCATTTGTCATTTGAAAAGGTGACACTTACACTGAGTGCTAACATCAGTCTGTTATTTTCTTTTTAGTGTGTTTGCATTTTTAAAAATAATTAATTGGTTAATTGGCTGCACTTTCCTATAATACAAATAAAAGTGTAGACTTGTATATTTCTCCCCACAGTGAAGTTTCATATGTCTTGAATTAAAAACTTTAAACATCCCATGAAATAATCAAATAAAGTTTTGTGTCCAAATAGGCTGTAAAGTCAATTTTACAAGCTCCATCTCAGTAAGAGAGGCTACACATAGAAAGAAAGAAGGTGCCCGGATTGGGGCTGAGATTTTGTATCATGACTGACTTAAAAGATGTATATTTTAAAAAAGTTATTTTTTTGCGCCTTTGTCCCTGCAATGTTCCTTTGGTAAATGTAGATGTGTGTGCTCTAAATGGTTGTTTACAGCACTGAATAGGTTCTATGTGGGACCAGCAGAGCGTGGTGCAGCAGCACTGGGATCCTTCCAGGATTCTTTTTAACACCAAGAGATTCAGAAATGATTTTTCTGGTCGTATATACAAACTATTTTAGAGTTAATAGTGTGTGAAAAACCTCTTTGGCCACTCATCATTCCCTTAAAGTGAGGAGAGACACAAGTGTAGAGGAGGATTAAGTCTAGACTCAGGCCTCTGGTCCAGGGGTAAGGAGGGCAGCTTTCCATCCCATCCCAGCTGTCGTCCCCCTCGGTGTCAGCTTCGGGGACCAGGACTTTGTCCAGAGAGGGGACATTCCTGGCCGACCACTGCTGGTTGCCATAGGGAGAGGTAAATGAAACAACGGCGGTTGCGTCGCTGCCCCTCGCCCCCCTCCAACCCCCACACCCGTCCCTGGACTATCTAAAGGCCTCTATTTAGAGAGAAAGGCTCTCTGGTGTAGGGACAAAGCCTTCGCTGGGATAAAGGAGGGAGGAGTAAAGAGCACAGGGCCCTGAGAGGGAGAAAGGGCCCGAGCAAGTGAAAAAGATGAGAGAGATTATGTCTGTCCTCAAAGCTGCTCCTCACACTCCAGTGAGATAAAGCAAACTGTGTGAAAAAAAGAAATTACAAACAAAACTTCTAACGCCAACTTTCCACTTCTGAAGCAAACCCTTAATTGTGAATGTTCAGATGTATTAATAATTCCTCCTGTATATGTGTAATTAAAAAGCACTTTTAGTCTAAGGCCTATAACAATTCAGTCCTACAGAAATAAAGTAATACACACTGCCCACAAATTAAACCTATAAATCAATGCACACTGTTCTTCAATATCCACAATTTATAACTTCCAAACTATGCAAATGACTGAAACTGTAATTAAACATTTTTCTTTAATAACTTGGACCTGGGAGTAAAATTAAAAGTCAATAAAAAAAGCAGTTTATAAGAAATATTTCCAACGAAAATAATTCAAAATGTGCAGTGAAAACAGAAAAGTCCAGAGAGTGAATGTGCAGACAGACAAATCATTCTTAGCATCGTAAATTTATTCAAAAAGTTCACACAGGGACACACGTCATGTGAGGTGTGAGAACAATACAGCGGCATGTAACAAAGGACAAGTGCTAATTATAAGATGTTCTCTATTCTCTGCTTTATATGACCTGGGTTGGATTTTGATTTCACACGCGGCTGTGGCGGGTAGAGCGGTTGTCCTCCAACCAGAAGGTCGGCAGTTCGATCTCAGTCTTCCCCATCTGCATGCCGAAGTGTCCTCGGGCAAGATGCTGAACCCCGATTCCCCCTCATAGAAAAAAAAAGGTGCTGCTAATAGATGCACTGTATGAATGGCTAACTGTACTGTAAAGTGCTTTGAGTGGTCATGAAGACCACATAAACACTATATAAATACAAAGCATTTCCCATTTAAGCTGCTTTAAACTGTAATTATCTGTGAATTAATGGCCATCAAATTGCAAAACAAACGCATAGTTATGTTATATTCATCCTTTAAAGGCACATTGTGTGTCTGAAAAACATAGAAACCCCCCAAACATAACAATATTTTCAATATAATATATTCATATGATTTGTAATTAACATGTCCTTTGTTGTGAGGATAAACAGTAAACAACAGCGCAAGTTAACAACGTGTTGGACTGTTTACATGAATGATATCAGTAAACAGTCATATAAACCAGGCCTACAGAATCACACACAACGCTTATATTCCATGTGTAACTCCAGCTCTTCAATTAAGCATTACTGATTGGGCCTTTAATGGGTCTCATTTCATAGGCTAATAATCCTTTTTGGATGTGAATCCAGCTGCACTGGTGGCACACGCAGAACCCAGAATTTAAGTCATACGCGGAAAAGTTTCCAGACACGGTTCAGTAATTCATCCTGGTAATATTGAACATTATTGTGGCATAACATTGAAATCGGCCAAATCAAAAGAACATTGTGGTAATTAGGCTGTAATTCAAGGAATTACCACATCGCCACACAGGCTTAAATAGTCGTGTTGGGAGAAACGCAAAGCACATTATTTTAATGGTGTAATATGCAAACTATGGCTTGTTTCAATTACAGGGCTTAACAATGCATAAATGATGCGAGCCTTGTTATTTGGACTGCAGGGTCCTCAGTTATTCAGTCATTCAGAGGGGCCAGATTAAGGGACCATGCTGCCTCCTCTTCTACTGTAAAAATCCAGCGTGGAGCGCTGAGGGCTGCTGCCAAACTACATTTAAGGGAATAAAAATGAACAGCAGAGAATGTAAGCGTTAAATTAACAGTAGGATAATTATATGACCCGTGTGCTGTAAAGATTCAATTTCTAACGCTCTAATTAGGCGACTGTCTCCCCATACATCAGCTCACATCCCTCTGCCAATTTCTCAGCAGAAAGCGTCCTGCGAGCGGAAATAATTAGATTTTATTAAGACACGGCTCGTGTAATGAAGAAAATCAAAGGAGCGGATGGTTAAATATGATATGTTTTTAAAAAGCATTGATTGGTCCACACACAGTCCACTGAGTCCCATTTAAAGACAAGGACAGTTGGATTCAGAGGAGGAGAGGGACTGGAATCTGTCTGTGTGTGTGTGACTCATTTAATGAACTCTCCACTGTCGGCTGCTGAGGGAGGATACAGTAAGTAGTACATATAGTATATATAATCAGGGACATTACAAACACCACTGGGAATTGGCAGTGTGTAATATAGAGAAATACAAAAAAATTCCCAAAGTAGAACATTTAAAGGCCCCTCCACTCAAAAATAGGATTTGTTTATTGTTCCTTGAGTTGGATGTCTGATCGTCACTGTGCAGGTTCATGCAGGTGCAGAGTGTGACACTACAGGGTGTTTACACACTGGTCTACTGAAGACGTGCTCAACCAGTTTTGAAGCATAACACCGTCCAATATACAACTCACAACTATGATGTGGAGACATGAATAATCAGCATGTATCAGAATGGACTTTCAAGCTAAGTAGGATCTTGTGCTGAGTAATTTAAGTAATTGCAATTTTAACAACGTAAGGGAAATCTATCAGACACATTCTTTTCTTCAAAGTAGGGCTTTTCTATTTCTTAAAACTGGAAGTGATGTCTTTAAATCACTTGTTATTTCTTAGCAACCGTCCAAAGCCCAAACACGTTTAGTTTAGTATCATAGAAGTTGAGAAAAACTAGCAAATAGTTATATTTGAGAAGGTTGAACAATGTTGAGATATATATTTATATATAAAATAAGTCAGACTCATTTCTCAATAACGTGCTATTACTGTAAGGTATAAAAACTCAAGTAAGTACAATAAGATCTTAACAACTTCAGTATTTATCACCATAAAGACACCACACATCCCTGTAGGAGCATTACTGGTTTATTACAGTCTCATCGTCAGGGAACAATCATGACTAAACGGTTTCCTCTTTGCTCTGCAGCTAAACCACCTGCAACAACTTTGACTTGTTTGGCTCAGACCTCGGAAATCAAACTGGACCAATGTTATTCAATTTATATAAAACTGTTTATTTGAATGGTCAGCTCTGTTGCTGTAAGTCTATATAGTTAAAGGCAAAACATTTAACACTTTTCCATCGAGCTCAGATCATTGCTCACAGACTATAAGACGTCATGTTGGTGTTTTTTATTTATTTCAGATGAGTTACTCAGATATCAAACGTCCTTGCTGAGGCCCGTTTTCCCGTCTTACATAACGGAAGCCTACCCACGCCTCACATTCTTACTGTAATTGTTGTGTGCATCAAAGAGAGGCAGACTGACAGGTTGTATACAGTGGGTGAGTGACGACACACCGAGGGGAGGGTGGAGGGAGAGAAAGATATGGGACGAGAGGGAGGAGAATGAGAGGAAAGTAGGAGAGGACAAAAAGTGGGGAGCGAGTTAACGAGAGGGAGAGCATTAATTGTGTGCATTGTGCCGGGGCTCTTTTGCTGAGTGTGGATGTCGAGGTGCGGGCGCTAACCCCTCCAGCAGCCCGCCGTGATCTGAGCCAGCTCTCTCACACTGCTGTATTCCAATGCAATTAGGCCACTCAAAGGCCTGCTTAAAGCTGCACCCCACACACACAACACACACACACACACACACACACACACACACACACACACACACACACACACACACACACACACACACACACACACACACACAGATAGCAACAGCCCTGTGGGTTCCCTCCATTGTAGCAGGGAGGTGTATTCTGTCCCTCTTTGAGGCCCTGGATGAAGAGACCACCCCGGGGAGCAGAAAAAAGGGAGGATTACCTCTCTTTCTGTCCCTTTCCCTCTGTCTTTCTCTCTTTCTGTCTCTTTATCCCTCTCTTTCTTTCTGGTTTCACCTCTAAAGTGTATGAGCTCAGGCAGGCGCAGAGCACAGCTTTGGTTAGAGGCACAACGTGGAGTTGTTGTAGGAGGAAACAGAAGAAGAAGAAGAAGAAGAGCGATGAGGCACTTCTGTGATGGATGCCATTGTGGGACTGCTCTAGTAATATCGCTTTCCTTTTCCTCTTTCATTATTCATACAGTCATATATTTCAACAAGTGGCGTTGGGCGGGTGTAGCTCCCTCGCTCGTCCCTGTTTGCATCAGTGAGTCAGTTCCCTCTGCTGTATTAAGGGAAAGCTCTCCATGATAGCAGAGTTCTCTTGGCTGGGTTTCAGAAAGTCTCCTTCCCCAGAAAGCGTTTAAAGCAGATTACTAAGCGAACACTACACCTCCCCAATAAGAGAAGAGAGGGGGGAAAAAAAAACTGGCACATTATCACCTGCAATACTACTTAATGGCATCAACAGATTAACGAGGTAATCCACACAATGAGGCCTTTGATTCGTGTGGTTTGGCAGCCAGTAACGCCAGGCATAATGCACACTGTTATTTCAGACTGTCCCAGCACGAGAAAACCTGGCAGAGGCCATTGCCTTTTTTGTCTTTCCATCAGATGAGCTTTTGAAGATTTTTAACTCGCGTCTGGTGCGTTTGCCTGTTTCCTTGTATAAGAGAAATAAGCTGCTGGCTGCTCCTGTGGCACATGTGCAGGGAGAAAGGGAGGAATCACAAGCTTTCTGAAGGCTGTTTGAACAGCGGGGCTGAGGAGCTCTGCCTCGTCCTTCCCCCCATTTTTCTGCATAAGGACGTGCGTATAGGATAAGTGTGTGGGTGTGTGTGTGTGTGTGTGTGAGACAGATCTCGTGGTCCCATCGCTCATGTGCGGCTCGATTAGCCCCACGTGCCTCGTTCATCAGACGTGGAGGCAGAGCAGATGGCAGGAGACGCACCATGTTACCATGCTGCGGCACTATGTAACGCTGCTCTAATTGAAACATCAATACTGCCCTGTCAATACACTACTGCTACTTTACAAAACGCCACTACCTACAGACCTGCAGTTGACTGGGGAAAAGGCACTATTATTCTTTGCTTCATACTGGGAAGCACTGGACAAAAAGTTCCTGGCTTATTCTAAAATGGCAAAAACTTGACTTTTTCCAACACTTTTCCTTTGGTTGCTGGTGTTTTTAACATCTTCATTTCTGTGAAACACTTCACTGGGTCTGTTTGTGTACAGTTTAGGGTGGCTAAGGACACGTCTGGAGAGAAAGTTGCAGAATTTCCTCTGTAGCATCTCCGCAGTGGCACATTTTTAATGAATTGATAAAAAGTTGAGGGAGCTCACACGGCTTGCAATTCAACGTTATCGGAAATTCAGTGGAGAACAGAGAGAAATTAGGCGGCTAGAAATTAATTTGTTATTTGTCCAACTCAATGAGGAGTGACACAGCCCCTTTAATAAATGGGTAATCCATTCCTTATTGCACTGAGCTGAATTCACCCTTCACTGAAGTGGAAAAAGACAAACATATCTTTCACTAACCTTTGCAACTTCCCGAGGCAAACGAAGAGTACAGATGAGTGCTGAGACCTGCTCCTGGGACTATTTGTTTTCCTGGAAGGATTTATATGTGTGTGTGTGTGTGTGTGTGTGTGTGTGTGTGTGTGTGTGCGCGTTGTGAGGACATTTTGGCTTGTCCTCACAAATTCAAAAGGTTGTTAAGACTTGGTTTTAGGTTTAGAATTAGATTTGGGTTAGGGTTAGGCATTTAGATGTGATGGTTAAGGTTAGGAGCTAGGGGAGGTATTAGGCCAATGACTGTCCTCACAACTATAGAGAGACAAATGTGCATGTGTGTGTGTGTTTCTGTGGCTGTGGAGAAGTTAGGAATCTAAAATAAATGATCTCTGCTGACACAGAGGTGAGGCCACACGGTCAAGATGCAGTACATGGGGTTGATTCATGATCAAGTGACAACTGCACTGTGAAAAACAACAGTCTTTATTTGACAATGGTTCATATTTGTTTCTTCACTTCTCTACCTATTGCCTCGTCCCGTCCCCTGCCTCTCCGCTCACAGCTCCTCCACCCCCCGGATCTGAAGAGTCTGACGGCTGCAACTCCACCATGACAGCATCCTGCAGACTCTGCAGTGGTAAGGGTCTGATCTCTCCCATCACATCATCTGGAATGGTCTCTGTCTCATGACATGTCTTCACAGCAGCAGCAGGTCTCGTGGAGGACTTCCGTACATTCGTCTGATGTAACTGTTGGAAATGAAGTGGGTGATGAGAGAATGACACAAGAAAACTTGATCTAGGGTTACATATAGCAATTATATTAAAGATCAGAAAATCTACATGTTATTTTCACCATTATTGTTTAATTAATAATTCAATATATTGTCAGAAAGGCCCTTTTTCTAAAGCACAGAAATACATCTTCATACTGCCAGAGATACTTCATTTACTATCAGGCTACATGAAAAAGCAACAAATGCTCACATGTAGAAGCTGGAACTAAGGATCAATATGGAAAGTAAGAACATAAAATAAAGAAAAATAAAATGATGCAAAGAATATATTTATAATCCCAAAAATCCAAATCATTGTCAAATATTTTTCTGTTTAACAACTTTACTCTCAGTTGTTTTAGGTGGAAAAGAAAGAGCACAGGCATTTTGGTTCCAAATGGTATCTTATTCTTAAAATCACAGTTTTCTCTTCACTCCCCCGAACAGTAAACAGTCGCTGTCAACTGTTAATCATGCAAGAAAAAATAAACCTCAAACGGTCACAGAATTTTTTTAAATACATGTTGATTCCATCCACGTGTTCCAGAAATTTGGTTTCATTTGCATTTGGTTGGAAACTTGACTAAAGTAGGTTTTTCCATTTGATGATGTAGTTCAATTGTATTTGGCGTCTTGTTAACACAATAAGTTTCCAGGGATCTTCCACATCTGGGTGATGAAACACATATTTGTGTTAAAGACGAATAAAAGGTGAAAAAGTGAAGAATCACACATATTTTCCTGTTTCTGAGGTTAAAACCCAGGATGACAGAACGTAATTGAGGAGTCACTTAATGACGGAAGGTGTGAAATTATTGAGTAATTAAATAATCAATTAATTGGTTGATTGTTTTCTCCTATTTTCCCCCCATACAATGACACAATAAACTGTAAAAGTATCCAATCAACTTTCTGAAAGTCAGAGGTCATGTCATATTTAACGGAGGGTTTCTGTCTCCATCCCCAAATCTGATGACATCAAAGTTTTTTCCCCACTAGCAGCTCTTCGGGAGCCACAGAAGATATTATGTTCTATTCTTTTTACAGACTCGTACTCCCCATGAGATAAATCTGTGAAGTAGCCCTTTAGCCTGACTGTAAAAAGCCATGATTTTATTTATAGTTGTTGTGGTACATTGTTCATGCTTGTTAAGACTCCTTGAGGTCCTCCATCTGTTGTATTTCACACCAGCACCACTTGCAGCAGGGGCTGTGACTCCTTTGACATCATTTTACTCCTCCTTATGGATGTCATGGATTAAAAGAGGAGAGAAACAGGACATGAACAGTTCAAAGAAACTGACTCAACTCTGTTTTCTCAGGGAAAAAGACGGGGACAAACAGCTGAATTTGAAATCAACCAAAAACTGTCTCTGTCCACAGGAGTGACATTTAGACACCAGTTACGATTTGATCTGGACTCAAGTTTTCAGCAAGCTTTAACGTCCCAGAGCTGCGAGGAAGCCTGAGCCGGTAGCTTGCAGCAGAGGTTTCAGTGATACAGTATTTACCAGGCACGAGGAAGTGAGAGCGCGGCAACAGACGGCAGCATACACGACGCTTTCAATTATTTCTCACAGCATTCATGAAAATAGAAGCACAGCGGGGAGTACGCTATGAACGACAAAACTATAAAAAGACATGGAGTGAAAAGAGAACTCCAGCGCCAAAATAAACGGCGACGTATGCCGTTGCTGGTAAAGAGCCGAGAACGGTACAAGTAAGACAGGGAGAGCAGCAAAGGAGCAACAAATCTGAGCAGAAATATAGAGTGAGGTTGAAATTGAGTTGAGACAGAAGTTTGCTGCTGAACTTGATAACAGGTCTCAGGCACAAACAACTGATAAACATAGCAGTGGTCCAGGCCTGTCCTACAGGAAGTGCACCCCTCTTCTCAGGAGATAAACACCTGTTTGATTTGAAGCTGGACTCAGTTCCCCAACCATTCATCCATCTAGTGAGGACCAGACTGTTTGCACCTCTAAAAATAAAATAAAATGTCAAATTAATATTCTATTCTTAAATATTAGCCCCCTAAATGTGCCTGATTTTTTTCATCAAGATCCACGAAAACTGTAAAAAAATATACAATCTGACAATGCTAAAGAAAGTGAAAAGAAAATCCTGGATCTGCCCCCTAATCCGGATGTAATGGGTTCTTCGCAGACCCATACTGTATCCTTCACCAAGTTTCCTCGAAATACAAACCAAACCAACAAACAAACAGACACGGATGAAAACATAACGCCCTTGGCGAAGGTAATAATGGAATATATTCCATCATTAATCCCTGACTGTCTACTTTGACCACCTCCAATCTAAGACATTTTTCTACCATGTATCGTCATTATATTATAAGTCATATTTCTGGCTGCCCCAAATACCACGACTGACAGGGCTGAATTTGTTGGCTTTTATGTGAAGTTCTTTGTTTTTTTTCTTGTATAAAATCTATATATTATATAGCAAATGAGGCGCGTTGATACAATGTTCAAATATTGTGGATGCGGCCCTCACAAACACATGACTCATCTGGCTGAAACAAGCCATTTACCAGCAGCTTGTGCAGTTAAGAGTTAACAAGATCTGACTTGGAACTGAAACACTCTTACAAGGAAACTTCACAGAATATGAACATGTTAAGTGAGTCTCAAGGATGGTTGGGGGTCTTCTTTTCTGGATTGTGGTTTTGGCATTCATTTCTATTAGTCATATTAAGATAAACCTGTATGATTGCTCGTGTTTTTAGCAATGTGACTGTATTGTCAATTCTCAGGAATTAACTTCACATGAATGAGGAACAAAATAACACACGTGGAAATAACCTGGAAATATCCTTCAGACGGTGGAATGCACCCACACTGACAGTATATCCTCTCTGCCCTCTAACTCATCAACAGAAGCAGATGATAACCAGCATTTCCTGGAGCTGATCTCTTTCTCCTCCCTCAGATGAGAAGCAGTTAGAGAGGGAGAGAGGGAGAGAGGGGGAGAGAGAGGCTCACAGACAGAGATGTTTGTTTCCCAGCCCTTCCACCGTCTCCGTGGGACGACCCTCCCCATCCACCCACCAACCAACCCCCCAACCTAATGGATCAAACAAAGGACATCATTTGTAGGCCAAGTCTTTTCTGAGCGTCTCTCTCCTCAGCTCTGCATACCAATCCAATACAGCCCAAGGAAAAAAAGCCACGCTGTGGTACGTGTGTGTGTGTGTGTGTGTGTGTGTGTGTGTGTGTGTGTGTGTGTGTGTGTGTGTGTGTGTGTGTGTGTGTGTGTGTCTGGGCCGGGGTTTGGAAGGTCTGTTTGCCTCTCCGCCAAGCATCGATTTATCTTTCTCCAATTTATTTCTCCTCCTAGCCTCTACGATCCATTCAGATCTGCCTCTAGGGGAGTAACTCGGGGTAAAGACGTTGTCAGGCCTCGTCGTTGCCTCCTAACACCGGCTCAAAACTCATCTACAGGCCCAGGGACCATGTACCCCTGCAAGGGCATGTGTCGGCCAGTAACATGCACACAAACAGGGCTCTACCTGTCGTCAGGTATTCGGTCAGAGCTGTAATTGGCCTGATAATGCAGCAATAAGGACACAGACACAAGGCTTCAATGATTTGGAGAGAATAATCCTGACACTGAAAGAGAATTAAATTAGTTTCAGTTCAAACATTGAGATGGAAGACGATTAAGTAGACCACAGAGTGCTCTCTAATTTTAAAACAGAGTCATTCCCTCTGCTTTTTTTCTCCAATAACAACAGTTGGAGAATCGTGGCTTATATTTAATTGTGCCTTATATTCAGGCGAAGATTCAGTGTATGAGCAGATATGATCAGAATAACAATATCTCAAGTCTTGGTTCAACTGTCTGATCCCTATCGCTGTCTGTATGATTCTGACATTTTCAGATGTTATTACTCAGACTCAAGGATTTGTATCCTAAAGCCTTGACGGTGACGACGGTGTTCAACAGAAGTGCTGCATCTGCACAAATCCCTCTTTCGTACCCCTATGCACACGCAAAGGCTCACACGCACACACACACGCACACACACACACACAAATGGCAAAGATCTGTGAGCCATTCTTCAGTGTCACAGTGAGCGACGCCTGGCACATCCTTACACCTGAAGTTGATCAATGCAGATATGTCCAGAGGGAAATTGAAATCCATAGGAAATTAGGTGGTGCCAGTGATTTATTGGAATAGTAAATCACAGTGTGTGCGATGTGTGAAACGTGCCTTTCCAGCTCTGTGTACAGTACCGTACCTTGGGTCTGGCGGGTACGGTGATATCAGCAGCCCGCACCTTCCTGTCTCTCTCCATCTGGTAGATCCACTGAATCAGCCCCAGAGGCGGGTAAGGGTCCCTCTGGTTCACCCACTTGTGAGGGACGAGGTGGCTTGACCCCATGGACACAATGCTCTGCAGGGGTCTTTCTGATGTTAAAAGAGAGAGATAGAGAGAGAAAGCATAGATTAAGTGTTTGCTGAATTGTTTTTATCCAAATAACAGGTCTTTGCAAATATTTCAAATGTTGCAAAGGATAAAAATAAACAATAGATCTTTGAATGCATCAAGTGGGATAAAGTAAGAGTTGAAAATACAATGACAATGGGACAAAAACAGGAACAGGTTTTCAGGGTCTCTTTTGCAGACTTGAAATCCTTGAACCTGTCAGTATTTATAAAGTTTATTTTTGTCTATTTTGTGCAATATTTAAAGTTACTATCATAAAATAAAATCCTGTTTCATTTACATGATTTATTTAAAGCATTTTTCATTGATAGCCTTTAACTGTATTTTCATTCAGTATTTAATTCTCCATGTAATGTTTTTATTGGTTGTGGTAGATTCTGCCATACCCACACAGGACTCATTGTCTGTACACACATGAGGGCTGAGCTGTTCAAAGTTGTAGTAAGTCAGTACTGTGAGTAAGTACTTTGCAAACCAAACATTTTGCTCTGTGGCTATACTTCACATTAGCAGCATTCAAATGGCAAAACATGTGGTGGCTGTTATTGTGAAGAAGTCACAGGAAATGTGCAAAGACCAAAATAAAGAGTTGAATTTTGAATTTTTACGACATGACTAACTTTGGCCTTTCAGTGGTGATCATAGTTGTTACACATGTATACAACAGAGACAGATCAGACACATGTGATTGTGTTGCAGGGATTGTGTGTGTTTCAGGACAGTTGCGTTTCTTTAACAAAGCTGTTTTACAAGCAAACAAAACCATCCTTACAACTATAATGATCAATCATTAAACCATCAATCATGTATTGCATTGTTTCTTTTGCAAAATGAAATAAATAGAAACATTCTGCTGTGCTATAAAACTTTTTATCTTTCAATATTATTTATATATTTTGAATAAATAAAGCTGCTTGAAACTGTGCATGCAGCTGTTGACTCTTTGTGTTCACACACTGTTCTGACAATGAATCACACAAACTAATGTTTCACCATCAAAGTTTATAACCTAAACTTGCTCCTTTCTGAGCAGCAGCTCCAAAATGTCCTCCTTTAGAGGGGTTCCCTAGACTTCCTGTGCCTGTGAATGAAATCTGATCCTTTTAAGTGTGAAAATATAAGACACACACACTTACAGTACAAGAGGAAAATCCGAAATACATATCCGACATTGAGTAGTGTGAGTCTCCTAGAGGAGCTGGCAGTCATGTGTGAATGTTCAAATAAATCCTGGAGGCTTTCCTTGAGAGTAAAACAGAGATAGTGTGTGGTGTGAACCCCAACTAAAGAATCACAGTCCCACTCCAACATCCCTTCCCTTGCTGTTTTTTTTTTTTCATTTTCCAGGTACACTGCTTGTGCTCGAGCTTGTTTTTGTCCCTCTTTAATTGCTTTTTTTTTGCAGAGAAGAAGAAAAGACAACAACACGGTGGTGAGGGCTGCAGCTAATGGAGAGGCTGTAATTGTGAATGGAGGCATTCAACTGGAGACATCATCGCTGAATTGTGCTGCACAATACCCAGCGCCAGGCTGCTCAGATCACCAACCAGTCACCAAACACACAACACACACTGACACACCACACACTGAACCCTCCGATCACTGGTGCTGAGAGGAGGAACGTAATCACACCTCCGCAGAGAGCAATACGCCGAGGAAGGGAGGAGAGAAGGAGGAGAGGAGCTGGGGGGGAGGAGAGGAAGAAGAGAGGAGAAATTATAGAAGAAGGGAGGAGGAGGAGGAGAGGGGATGGGTAAATTGATGTTTCCTACCATTTGATTTGGGCCATAGAGCCCAGGAGGCAGATCAGATAGAGTGAGAGACACACACACACACACACACACACACACACACACACACACACACACACACACACACACACACACACACACAACCATGCATGCACATAAGCACCAATATACACATTTTGACAGGCAGGTAGACACATACAGACATGAACTGTTTAGCAGTAGGGCTACGTCCAAACTTCAAGTCCAGGGAATTCTCACACTCCATCTTGGTTATTGCTTACATGAGAACCGTGTATGACATCATCTACTTTGTTACGGCAAGACGTCAGACTCTGCACATTGCATCCATTAACTTGTAGTGCATTTATAATAATAACAATACTAATAACAACAATAATAATAATTATTATTATTATCATTATTGGGGATCATTTAAGTTTTTCTGATTCTGAAATAGACAAAGAGATTTTAAACTATACGTCCCTGTAAACACTGGGTATAACTTGTCAGAGCTCAGAGAAGCATCTCTCAAACCCCACGCTTTCCTGAACCTGCTGAAACAGTAAAGCCCACACACATATTCCTCAGCCAAACAAACACCATTGAGCCAAAACACACAGAGCGCCAGCAACAACATCACACACACACACACACATACACACACACTACAAAGCCTATGTGATGGTATATAAAAAAAACTCTCATCTCAGTGAGGCGAGACGAGGCACCTGTCAGCGCAGCAGCTCCTGCTACAAAGAAACATCAGGAAACAACAACTCAATTAAACACTCCATCCCTGTTCAATTACTGCCACATAATCACAGCAATTTACCTTCACTTCCCGCACAGCCACCAAATAAACACACATGGGTAGCGCACACATAGAGAGGTGGAGGGACGCGCTCAAACACACGGATGAAGCTGGATCACAAAAGACACCCGGGTTGGTTGGAGCTGCTGCAGCTTCATCCTACACATCGTGAGTGTAAGGCTCGCCACGTGGTGTCTTCAGGGGGGACTGGCACAAAGGAAACATCAAGGATGTTGGCAGAGAACAAATTAAGTGCATTGCTGGTTTTACTTTTTCTCTACATGCAATTCAATTCAATGTCTATTACAATTCCACCAACATCATAACTTTCTGTGCAGCAAATGTGCAGACTGGTAAATAAATAGGGACATGTTAGAATTATAAATACAAAAAACTGGAATCATGAGTCTGTCAATTAAAATTAAAGGAAGTTAAAGGGATTTTGTGAAATTCCACCACTTCTTTATGAGTAATGAGATAATAGGTGTCATAATCATCCATCAGTTACCACTATATACATTCTCTATATATAAGCCGTATATTTCGCAGGTGTTGAGTGTTACAGAAGTGGGAATGGATTCAATAACTATGTTCTAACAATCCCTTATTTTCTCTGCATTGTGTAAATATTTGTGCTTCCTGCCCAGAAATCAGTTTAATTTAGTTGCAGTTAAGACAGCAGATACAGTTAATTTATTTAGCCAAAATAAATGCTGTCTAATACAACAGCCCTGCAATAAATCCTGTTCTTTATGAAGGTTGTTATGTTCAGTTGTTGTTCAAGTGTTGATTTAACTTCATGGTCACTTTGGAGACTGTAGTTTGTAGTGCATGAAGGTAGGATTTATTGCAGGGTGTTTGATTAAACTGCATTAGTTTGGGCTAAGTGTACCTTATATAAAATGGCAATGGTATCTCTTTTCTACTCCAATGATTGGAGTAGGTGCAGAGGATTTAACAGAGGACACAGGGGTCACAGAAAATCAGTATACGTTATTTGCTCGGTAATTTCTACTCCCACTGGGATGTGTGTGGTCTATAATAATTATCAGGTAGACGTGGAAAGGGACAAAAATCATTAAAATCTCTCCAGTAAAAAGTGGAGAGTCTCTAATAAAAGTAAATCTCTGGACAGAGACAGTGGTCTTCCCCTAAATTCTGACATTCTCTAGCTCCCTGCTAAATGATAAACTCTGCCCAAGCACTTACAGTTACGATGGTAAATAATAAGCACTCTTAAAGGACATTGTACAAAACCGAAAATTCACCCTGAGACACTTCTGCATGCTATACCAATGTATACTTATATTCTGTGGATGTTTTCATGCTTTGTGCTTAACCCCTTTTTGCAACTGAGAGAAAACCTAATGCTTCTGACGCTTTAGACACTTTGCAACACTGTGCTTCACCCTTTCCTCTTTCAATGTGACAAAAGCCTCTGTGCACAAAGTCAGCTTCATAAAGAAACTTGTTTTTCTCAGTTTGGTGAGGATGCACTAATGGTGAATCTAAGATTTTTTTTATTTAGGGGACTATACCTTGAATAAAAAAAGAAAAGAAAAAAAGTTTCAACCAAAAATTTTGTAGCACTTAAATGGCACTTACTTACAGCACTTTGTAGTTTGGCTTTCTTGAAGAAAATTGTACTTTCTTGATTCTTGTTGTTTTAGGGTTTGTACCCTCGTGGTTGAATGCACTTATTGTAAGTCGCTTAGGATAAAAGCGTCAGCTAAATGAAATGTAATGTAATAATGGGACCAGAAATTACAGAGGGGTAATTTATACGTCTAACATCCATGCAGAATTCCTAATTCCTTGTTCAAGCACATTGTGTTCGTCAAAATAAGCTTAGAAAATAAACATTCTTAAATATGTATCGTTAGTACTGTTAGTACTGTTAGTAGGTGACTACTTTATTTAAAAAAGACTACTGACAGGACAGTGGCACGTTGGCCATTACTTTCCCATTTTTGGAAGTACACTAATTTGCTTTCTTGTAGAGAGATAGAGGAACTTGACCTCTCTCACACTAAATGTTAAGCTAGAGCTTGGAGATAGTTTGCAAAGTTTAGTACAAACCACAGACTGTATATACTTTAAAATATAGGACTAGATGGTGAATATCCCTTGTATGTTTGAAGGTCTTCTGCACAATTTAGGTTACCAACTAACAGTTGATGTTAGCAGTTATTAGTGGCCGCCAGCGGATGTTCGGGACATATCTTCAGTGTTTTTGCCTTGTTATCAATGATACAGGCCGAACTTGGGGCTAAAGGTAAATCTGACTGTGAAAGCCATGTGGCCTGCTTGGTGGATCAAAACTTATTTTGATAGAAAAGCATCTTTAACATGCGATTTGTAATTATACTGTGTTGTTTGAACTCCTTATTGCATTAAATAGGACTGCTTTAGACATCCCCCCTCTCTTTTTTCCCTCTCATTACCACCCACCTCCCCTCTCTTCCCCATTTTTCTCTGCTCACCCCAACCGGTCGAGGCAGATGGCCGCCCACACTGAGTCTGGTTCTAGAGGTTTCTCCCAGTTAATGAGGGAGTTTTTCTGTCCACAGTCGCCAAAGTGCTGCTCATTGTGGGAACTATTGGGATTCTGTATACATTTTAAGGTCCTGACCTTAATATGTTATGATTTTGCTCTTAAAATTCAACTGAATTACATTTTATTTTAGTTCATTAATTTTTTGCCATGGATTTTTGTTAAGCACTTTGTAACCTGTTTAGATAAGTGTTATAAAAAAATAAAGCTATTATTATTATTATTATTATTATTATTATTATTATTATTATTATTATTATCAGACATCATTACCTCTGTGCTTTATTAAACTAAACCCTGTCCCATTTAAAGATGGATGACGTCCCGCCACTTCCGCCCACTATCCAGAAATGAAATTAAAATATCTTGAATATAAATGCTGCCATCTTGCACATTAGTAGCCATAGTCTAATACAGTAGTGATGAGGGAATAGAACTACAATGTGAGATCTCATCGTTACATGCACTCAACCAATCAGGAGTCAGTCTCAGCTCTCAATCAATACATTTCACCCTATATTTATTCAATCAAATAACTAATTAGAATCAAATTTTCTGAAAAAATGTACATACATCAGTGTACATACATCAGTGTGACAGAAAACATCTTTTGTAAAAATATATTTGCCCATCTACTAACATTGAAGAGGTTGAATTCATGATCTGTGGAAAAGAGATGCTTTGGCTTCCTTTTTGGAGAGCAGTCGTGTCATCCCATTTTACAGAGGCAGAGGCTAAACAGCTAGCTTAGCGCTGTCAGAATGTATAAAATCAGCATAGTGGCACCTCTAAAGCTCAACAAGTATCATGTATTTCGTTTGCTGTACAAAAACAATTTCCTCGTGCTTCCACTTTGTTCGCTAAGCTAAGCTAATCACCAACACAATTAGTTTACAGACATGAGAATGGTATCGGTCTTCTAATATGTATTGTAAAATGTATTTCCCAAACTTTCATCAGAGAGTTACCTTAATTATTTGACTGCAAATAACAATCAGCATGTAACGACTGTGGCTGAAGTTCAGAGCACCGTGTGGTAAACAACTACAGGGTGATGTCATTGGGGATAAGTCTGAGAAGCTGCAACACTGGAAGAACCTGTAAATGAGTAAGCCTATAGTGTGTGTGTGTGTGTGTGTGTGTGTGTGTGTGTGTGTGTGTGTGTGTGTGTGTGTGTGTGTGTGTGTGTGTGTGTGTGCGTGTGCGTGTAGACAGCAGATTGACTAACAGCTTGAACTTGGGTTAGATCCAGGAGCATAGAGAGGGGATACATGGATGGATGGAGAGAAGGAGGGGGAGAGCCATTGATTTCTCAACAGAGAGATCAGCATCTTGACAGAAAGAGACGAGAGAGCAACAGAGCAAGACACACACACACACACAAACGCGCGAAAAGGGAGAGAGGGTCCCACTGTGGCCCTACCGGTTGAATTCCACAACTTCTCCATCTCTTTCCAGGTTTCCAGTACTGAGCTGGATTAGTTTCTTGCCCTAAAAATGTGCTTCCCTCCTTGTGTTGTGGTTTTTATTGAAATTTGAATTTTTGATTTAAATGCAGGTGAGGGGGGGGGGATACAGTTTTGAGTAAAAAAAAGGAAAATCCAATCAGTCAGATTTCCTTACTTTAACTTCTAATTTATTAAGGTCCCTTATCTGTCTTGGCTATCTTTCAAAAGTCCATGAAATTCCAGGACCTCCATAACCACTGGGAACTCCTGTTGACCGAGAGCAACAGGAAAGTCTGGTTCAGTGTCTCTCTCCCAGCATGCCTCGGTGATTCTAACAAACCCAAAACCCCCGACAGGGACAGGGAGGACGGTGCTGTGGCTTCGTGCCGGTGCGGCTAACGAGGTGTGTGCACCGGGGGAGCTGACACACACTGTGGGGGAGGGGGTGGGATTGGGGAGGGGCAGCCAGGGGTCACGTTGTAATTACACATCACAGTCCCTGTGGTCAGCGGCTCGACTGACTTCCTCTACACTGCCCTAGCCAAGGAAGCAGAGATGGCAGGTGGGAGGCAGGTGGCCGTGGGGGAGGAGGGCTAGGTCAGTTTTGGCTTCCTGCTTCCACTTTCCACAGAAAAACATGGGATTGATGAAATTTAAATTTGCATACCCACACACAAAATTTGCTGTTCTTTTCAATTCATTCATGAATTTGTACATCAGTTTACTTTCAGGCTTTCAGTGGATGCTGTAATCAAACCTTTTACAGTAACCGTGCCTCCGCTTACTTAAGTTTGCATGAGTTCAAAGTTCTGCAAGTGGTTGACACTTACCGTGCGTGGTCCGGTGTGGGTGGTAGGTGCCATAGAGGATGAGTGTAACAGCGAGCAAGGCTCCGGCTGCCTCCTCTTCAGTCAGCCTCGCACACCCCCTCACACTGCCTTTGTGGTCAGTCACCTAGAAACAAACACATTAGCAAGAGCATCATGAAATGATTCATGTGGAAAACTTCCAAAAGTTAATATCATACATTTACAGTAGAGATAGAGGAATCCCTGATGACTGATGTTAAACTTATTCAACTTTGTTCACAAAACTATTCTATAAAACTACCATCCAACTTTTATCAACCCAAGGAAAAAAAAGCCAATCCTGTCTCTTAAGTAAGGTACAAGAGCTGTTCTTCACTTGTAAATAGAAAAGAGGAAACGCAGGTGATGGCTTGTACACACACATCTGGACTGCAGGCATTTGCTTAAAGAATAAAAGGAATTATTCAGCACAACTCATTCTAATTAAATTAATATTTGTATCTTTTCATTCAATTTGATCATATTGAACTCATCCATATATGCCTAGAGGAGTTCAGTGGCATGGTGGTACCTCTAAGAGATTGTGTCTCAGTAAGTGCATCTAACAGGAACTATAATGGGCCTTTTTATTCATCCTCATATGGACACATTCTATTCTGATTAGAGGTCAATGTGGGAAGCTCCTTATGTACAGAACTGATGACTGAGATCATTTTCAAATGGCTTTTAATAAGGATATGGTCATGTAGTCACTAATGATCCGGTGCTGCAATAGATAACTACTATTTATTGTGTCACTGTTTGTAGGCTTGTTTTTCAGTTTTGCAAATCTTGTGGCATTGATCCATTGGTAAATACACTGGCAGCAACATCAGTTCTCTTTAGCTTCGCCTTTCACAGGTGTGAACACAGAGATGCTCTGCACTAGTATTTGTCAGAGAACACATCATAGAGGTTATGGATGAAACAAAAACAAGATGCTGGGGCAGATGCTGAATCAGTTTTCTTGCCTTTAGGTTGATATCATGTAGTTTGATATCATGTAGTTTGATACTTTTCACTGAACGTGACAGAAATCTTGTAGTTGTTCTTAGTGAAGGGGTCAGGAGGACCTTTTGCACACTTACACATGTAGGGGAATTAATTATAAATACAATTGCCAACTTTGACAATCAATTCACACTCAATAATCCATAATGACAAAGTGAAAATATATTTTTAGGGTTATTATCAAATGTATTAAACAATCTATCTTTGAACCTGTAGGATCAGAAATGACCTATTTGGGTCTTTGGTCTGGGTAAGTGTATAAGCTTCGCACACCTGCGAACTTGGGCAGTTTATCAAATTTTTCTTAGCAGATCCTCTTGACCTCAGTCAGGTTGGATGTGAAGCACCTGCGAACTAGCTTCTATGGGTCTCTCGGGCTGTGTCACTCAGGGACAGTCAGCAATTTGTCCAATCACCACATCAGCATTGTCTTGGCTGTTTGCTTTGGGTCATTGTTTTCCTGAGAGGTCAACTGTTGTCCCAGTGGTTTAGTGCAGTCTGGAGCAGATACATCCCTCTCCTGATTCTGACCTGTCCCTGCCTGAGAAGCACCCTCCAGGTTGATGCTGCTACCACCATGATTCACTGCAAGAATGGTCAGGTGATGAGCAGTGCCAGCTGTTTGCCAAGTGGAGGGCTTGGACTTCTGCCCAAGAGGTTCATTTTTTGGCCAATCTTCCCTCATGCTCTCAGCATCCTTTAAATGCTGTTTGACAAACTATGAGTTGGCTGCATTTGTCTTTGTTTCAGGTGATTTCCATCAAGCGACTCTTCTAAAAAAGCAGTGGTCGCCTGAAGCTCTTTGGCTGTTGGGTTCTTGGTCACCACCCTGACAGAGGCCCTTGTCGCCCAGTTGCTCTGTTTGTCTGAATGGCCAACTCTACACAGAGTACCGGTGTTTATAAATGTCTTCCATTTCACAATTATTGAAACCTCTGTGCATCTAGAAACACTTGATTTTATACCTTTGCTCTGATCTATGCCTCACTGCAATTTTAGCACAGAGGTCTGAGAGAACTTCACGGTTTGGTTTTAGTCCTCACATGCAGTGTGAACTCTGGGACCCTATGTTTACAGGTCTATGCCTTTGGAAACGATGTCCAATCAGTTCAATTGACCACATGTAGGCTCCAGTCAAGTTCAAGGCACATCTCAATGATAATTTAATCAAAGAGAAAGTATCTGACCACAATCTGGAGAACCACAGCAAAAGGTCGGAGCACTTTTGTTGACTGGAAATTTCAGCTTTTGATTTTTGAAAGGTTTCAAATAAAAAACAAGAGTCTAATCTAAGATTTACCTGCAAAACTATCAAATTTCTCCATTTAAAATTAAAACTACAACACAATAAAGTGTACTAAAAGTGAAAGGGTCTGAGTGCCATGTATTTATGTGTGTGAGAGTGTTGTGTGTGAGTTCTCCAAGCAGACCAGAGGCCAGGCATGGCAGCCCCCAGCTGAGCGCTGCATTGATTTGTTGTAGATAAACAAACAGCTGGATGCTACAGGTAGATCGATATGCCTCTCATGCACTCCAGCCTCCCAGCATGCCCTTCTACTGAGTCGACACGGCTCTCCTAGGAGCTGTGACCCCACTGTCGCTGGGAAACCTCATGAGTCAAGTGGTTTTCAGCTGCCTGATTGTTTTTATTTGAGCTGGAGTTAATTTTGAAGATAAAGCGACTTAACACAAGAGCCATTGAAATCTATGAATAGTGTTTTTGAATTCCATTACTTAACAATACAACTCTATGTAGCAGTAAAATATCACGTCATGTTTGGTGATGATATCAGACATAGGTGCTCTTTATCGTTGTATAAATTGGCCACTAGTTGCCTACAACTGACCAGTAATTAAGGAGAAATATATCACTTGTTATGGCTTGATTAAAATAATGTTCCACTACAGTGGAATACAACTGTGAGAACTACAATCAGAGAGAAAAAAATCAGGGCATAAAGAAAAGAGAAATTAAACTGACTTTTAGACAAAAGAGAGACAAAGAAAATGAAAGGATTAGCAGAAGCAGGGGAACAGAGGGGAAAGGGAAAGGATTTCAAAGCCAGAGAGAGAAACTACTGAGGAACAAAAAGAGAGAAGTGGGAGGATTAGTGATAAGGGAGAGATGGAAGGATATAGAAACAACTGAGTGTCAGGGAAAGGAAAGTGAGAACCAGCGATACAGGAGGAGCCCGAGAAGAGAAAGGAGTTCAGAGAGAGGTGGTAATATAGAGGCGGGTCGGGAGAGAGACAGACAGGAGGAGGCAAAGTATGATAGATGAAGTGAGATGAAAAGAGGGAAAACATCTTAGAACAGAAGGCACTATTGTAACTTTCAAATCCTGTAGAAACATAACCAACAACTAAATCTGCCTACATTAAAGGTACATGATTTATTTCAAAGGTGTTTTTGTTAAATCTCCTGAAATCCTGATAACAATGAATAAATGAAAAGCTCTATCAACAAAATGAAAATATTTGTCAACTGCCGTCTTTTAAAAATCAACTTTTGCTGTTTTCTCCAGCATCACCTACTGTGACTTTTAAGATATTGCTCTTATGGCTCTTTTGATTCCCTCTCTTTGGATGAACAATACTAATTTACCAATTAAAAAATTACCACTTGCTACAAGGAGGCGGGGACGGTCCCACATGTCAACGTGAAAAACAATATTTAGAAATCAATTTAAGAGTTCTCACTGGGCTGTGAGCAAATTAGAGAAAAGATAATGAGTATTCGTGCTTGGATAGTTGTTGGTTTGATTTCCAGCACTGGCTGAGAAGATTTAGGTAATATATATATATATATATATAGTATATTAAAGTAATGAGCTAAATCTTATTTTTAACTAGGTGGTAATCACCTGACAGTCCTGTTCATGGTGTAATACAAGTACTATTAACGATGTCCCAGTAAGCTATGACAGTGTGGTGATGACTCAGCGTGAACAACCTGAAACTGAAGCAGTTAAATGGTATTTGGTTGTCATTAAGTTTAATATTTACCTGTGGAGAAAAGACAGACACAATCTATTTATGTCGAGGTCTAAATAAATTAGTCTGTATTACTTTAACGCCCTGGGACTGGGACTGGGCAAACATCAGATGTAAAATGTGAAACAGGAAGCAACACAATACTGGAATGCAAGGATAAATAAACAGAGGCTTCAAAATAAAACCCTGAAAAGAACCTGTGAGTGTTGGCTGTGTTGGAGCGGGAGCCAGTGTCAGATGGGAGGGGAGGAGGAGTCTTGCTGCGTCTACATATGTAAAGCAGCAGGGAAGCAGCAGTGTGTCAGACTGAGGCTCTGGCCCAACCTGAGCTCCTCGCTGCTCCCTCCAACACATCAATCATCCAAAACAGGGCCATCACAGCCGCACTACATGCTGGGAGATATGCACATGCAGGCACACACACAGAGTGCAGCCAGCTTAAATACAGACAACCGAACACACAGTTGTACACACGCACCTCCCCTCCACACACACACACACACACACACACACACACACACACACACACACACACACACACACACACACACACACACACACACACACACACACACACACACACACACACACAGTGCACACACACAAATGCAAACACATACAGAAGAAAACATGGACACACTGCAAAAGTACACATAGTAAATGACATATACAACCATCTACAGTGCAAAGTATACACAATCACACACACAAACACAGGCGTGTGCAAAAACAGAGTCACACTCTCTCTGCCTCCCAGCCACACACAAAGCGCACAGACAAACAGAAATAGGTATCCTGTGCCTACAGGGTGCCCTCGCCCCCGACCATCTGTGACGGGTGCCAACACACAGTGGGTGATATTTACATGGAGACCCACCCCACCTCCACACACACACACACACACACACACACACAAAGAAAAAAAAGAAAAGAAATACCCACAAAGGGCCGCTCGGATCGCTTGATCTCCCTAAACTCATTAAACATGCAGATATATGCAAATGTATGCACCTCTAGAAATCCACCTTGGGCCAGAGTGAGTGAGTAGTGTGTGTGTGTGTGTGTGTGTGTGTGTGTGTGTGTGTGTGTGTGTGTGTGTGTGTGTGTGTGTGTGTGTGTGTGTGTGTGTGTGTGTGTGTGTGTGTGTGTGTGTGTGTCTGTGTGTATGTATATGTTTGTGGGTGAGAGTACACATTTGTGTGAATGTGCGAGTGAACTTGTTTCCACTGTTGCAGCTATGGAGGCTTTGACAGTGCTCCTAGCAAACTTGATGCTGTGTGTGAGTTTGGTAAAGTCTGGAGATGTTTATACACTTGTTTACTAGAGGTAAGCGACAGTGCATCAAATTACATTTCTACCTTTGAAAGTAATACAACTTTATTCATAAATCAAACCTAATATCACCACTTAAAATGAGGCAGAATGTTCAACATTCCTCATCTGTTTCTTAATTATTTCTAGTTGTCTTACTTTCCGTTTGTATTAAAAAAGAATCTGTGTATTGAGCTGTAACCACCTGCATTGACATCCACTGTAACAGCACTACAATAGTGTTAGTATGTAACTCGCTTATGGAATAAATGATCAAAAATGTGTTAAAAATCGGAATTTGTTATTATTTATTCCTGTCAATGTTATATTATCATATTTAAAAAGCATTTAGGGGTACATATAATATCTGGTGTTCTGTTGAGTCTTTCTTTGAGCGATTACCCTTGTTATACTTTAAGTCTTTAGGAAATCATCTGATACGTTTTCACTGATAACCTTATGTTACCGTGTGTTGATATTTAATATCTTCAAATATGACTATTAACTTGTGAAAGAAACTATAAAAAACCTGATGTGTTTTTGCCATAGGGGTCATTGTTGTGGGGGTGGACATTCTGAGACCGTGTTTAGATATTTGCATTTTAATTATTTCTAAAGCTCATGAAACATTTGTCGAATCAGATCTAGCTATTTCAGAAGTAGTTTTCATATTCCCAAGAAAACTCCAGTAATATTTTTTCTATTAGCCACATGCACAGCAGAAACTCCATAGTTCTTAAATTATCCGCTGGTTGTTGTGTTATCAGTTTCTCACTGTGTGTGTTTGGTTTGTGTAATCTGTTGTGGAGACAAGAGGCGAGGAACAGGAGTGACTCAAGACGAAGCACCAGGGGTGATGATGGTAAATATGTGATCTGTCAGTCATGACCAGGAAGGGTGTGTGTTTGTGTGTCTGTGTCCGCACGCGTGTGTGCATGTAAGTGTGTGTGTGTGTGTGTGTATATGTGTGTATGATTGTGTGCAACCACTGTGCTGCAGGCTAAATAGTGCCATTATATTCCAACAGCTCCACTAGTCACAGTCATCTTGAGTCTCAAGTCCTCTGGGAATCAGAGATGTCTCTGCTCAAAGACCGCTGTCACCCTACTACACACAAACACACAAACAAACAAACCTGCACAAAAAAACACACAATCTCCCTGTGGGCAGGGCTGCATTGAGCCATGGAGAGTGGTTTAGAGAAGAGAGTGATGTGTACGTGTTTTTATATTTTAATTTATCTTTGTGCATTTGGCTGTTCGTGGTTATGGAATTCTCTTAAAGTTGAGCCTAATAATGTCCCTACTAACAAATATACACACATCTTTCCCTTTGAATACCTACTGGTTATGTAGTAGAGCTACAGGAAGACACCATTTAAAATACTGTTTGCTACATTAAAAACTAGAAGTACTGTACTGCAGTTGGATGCCTCCGCCGACCAGCGCAGTTTCTGTCTACATACATTTTTTCCAGATTCATTAGGTCAGCAAAACCCTTGACCACTGAAAATCTAATCAGTTCATCTTTGAGTCCAAGTGACAACGCACTGGTCATGCATGTGCCGATGTACACAGGAAGAAGATTATTTACATCTGGTTGTTGAGTTTCTACAAAATTGTATGAACAGCAATGGCAAAAAGTAAGACCAAAGAATGATATACTTAGATCAGTATTGTGGAAATATTACTGAAAGTAAGTCTCTGTTTAACGCCCGGGGATCACTGTCGCTCCGCTGTGTTTTTACATAGGGTTTGACTTGAAAATGGCCATAAATAACAGAAGTTTTACTATGATGTCACGCTACATCAACATTTTGTTTTTATCCATAACGAGTGGTCCGGAATGAGAAGGTTTTTTTTACCTATTGCGCATCAGGTTTTGTGTGCGTGTTTGAGAGAGAGAGAGAGAGAGAGAGAGAGAGAGAGAGAGAGAGAGAGAGAGAGAGAGAGAGAGAGAGAGAGAGAGAGAGAGAGAGAGCCTACTGCCCATCATCTGTTGTGATCACTGTATTTTTTTAAATAAGTCCTATGTGCTCAAATAAATACCGGTACTATACAGTATGAAGCAATGCATCTTTTGCTCCTGCAAATATTTCAAAATAAAAAACTTTTTAAAACAAATTAATGGGTTCAGTCAGGAGAAACGCTGGAGAGTTATTTTGAAAACGGGTACAGGAAGCATTGCAAACGTTTACCTTTGTGACATATTCGACAGACAATAACTATTTGTCTTCAGAAATATTCGACAGAGCATTAAAACTGTGGTGAAAGATCAATGTTTATTCTGCTGAGAACAGCATAAGGAATGCGGAAAAAATCGGCGAGACCTCTATCCTCTAGAAGAGCAGCACTGCTTCCACGGCTGAACCGCAGCTAAACTGCGCCGCAGCAGCAGCCGGTACCAGGTCTAATCTGTTCAAATGGGCGCGGAAATGAAAAGCAAGCCGTTCCGCTGCCTTACCGTGTCCAGTGTGCCACAGGTGAAAACTTGAGAGGGCCCTGTCTAAATTCACCCCTTGGCCCAACCCCTGGTTTTTGCATGTGGCTGTAAAGGGGTAGTGTTGTTCTGTAGGGATAGTGGCCATCTAGGCCTTCAAACACCCCTTCAACTGTAGTGTATCCAGGACTCCCTCTAAAAAATGAAGGGGTAGACGCAAATCCCAAATGCTCAACATGGCGACTGCTGCAGGTTAATGCTCATAGATTTAAGTATGAAATCTTGCAAAATAACCTTTGCAAAATATCAAATTTTATTCTAGTAGCAAATGAAAAGTCATTGAAACGCTGTAATAAGAGTTTCAGGAAAATCGCTGTTCACGCAACCAAACCAAGTTTGTAATGGTGATGATGTAGCGAGTGGTGTCCCAATTCCCAGGGAAAGATTTTCTAGCCCTCTCCCTTGTGCCGGAGAGGAATTGGGACAGGGCCTGAGACAACATGTGTAAATGCAGCAGCAGAGGTGATGTATTTTAAAACTAAAACTGGGTCAAAATAATATGTGATTTACTTTTTTCTGCTTATGAACTGCTCTTAACTGTTAATGTCATTGATATCATTGATGAAATTGATATTTATCAATTTTCTATTTTTCTATCTGACATTTCAATTAAATTTCGACAAAAGAGGCTCCAAAATCTTAATTTTACATTGTTCTGAGAAAATTTTAAACAAATGAAAAATCTTAATAAAATTTTTGGATTAAGATTTTCCCTTTTGCTTATTATTAAATTGAAGTTATAAGCGTTATATCGACCATTGGTGCTGATATATTATTGTTCTCAGATCATGTCGGACTGGTTTATACTGCAAAGTGCTGTGTGGGGTTTCCATACTGTGCAATACTCAGAGCAATATTGTCTCTGATCAACAGTAAAAGCACTGAGCAGAGCCTATAGGCACCACAGATGGCGGTAGAGTGAGCACAGAGGAGAGCAGATAAGAGAATGGAGAGAGAGAGTTTTCCCAGCCCTGCGGTCTCGTCCCCTTCACAGACCTGGAAGGTCAGCCGAGCCTCGAGCCATAACACTCGCTCCCTTTTCACTTCAGTCCTGCTTTTATTCCACCAGCACCACAGCACTTTTTTGACAATTGTCATCATAACGAATCAATATAGACTCTCCACAGACTTTCCTCCTCGTGCCCCCTCCTCCGCTGCCCTTGAGGTTTTAAACACTGATCCAGCAGATAGTCCAGTTAAAGTCTTTTCCCAGGTCCTCAATTTTATAGTTTACCCTTAACTCTCTACCATCCCTCCTTCTGTCTTTTGTAATAGTCCTCTGTTTGTCCGTCTCTCTGCTCTTGTCCTCGGTTTCTGTCTATGCTTTCTATACATTTCAAGATTTAATTGCCATGGCTGCTTGTCAGAGGCAATTTCCAAAAGGAAATTTGACAAATTACTGTACTTGTATCAGGGACTTAGCAGTCAATAATAAGCCGTTAGTAGAAGTAACCTTTGAACGAGCCATGATATTTAATCTCGAATAAAAGAGATATTCAGTGTATTCAAAATCTGGGTTGTACTGGACATTATTTCAAGATGAAGCATGTTACCATCAACCATTGTAACACTTTGGCGCCCTGTATTTATGATTGTGTGTAAACATGTTTCTCTCTAATTTATGGTAAAGTTGACAACCAGTGTTGAACCAATCAGTGTGTATGTGTGTATGCTGATTAGTGGCATGGTAAGGCATGCAGCACGTCAGTTGCGAGCGCTAATTCGTGTTGCAAGCATCACGGTGACTCGTCTTGGCCCTCCGATAATGAGCAGCACCGGCGTTATGCGGCTCAGCTTCACGGTCTTTCCTCCCCATCTCATGCGACACACCGGGTCCTGGTAATTGGTCACAGAGGGGACAGTAAATCTGCACGAGGACGTGGGAGAGACAGAGAGAGAGAGATAGAATACGTGTGTGTGTGTGTGTGTGTGTGTGTTTGCAGGAAGAGGGAGGTGATAGAGGACAGGGGGTGGGTGTCTTTCATCTTCACAGCTTTTTCTCTATAAACCTCCAACTGTTTACAAGGACTGACGCCTATTTGCACACATACACACACACAAATACATACACAGAAAGAGCCCCCCCACCACCTCTACTGCTACCACCCACACGTATACAGTAAATGACCTCAGTGCGCTACTGTCTGTGAGTATGGATTCTAATCAGACGTCGGCAGTATTGTGTCTGTCAAACCCGGCCAAGGTTACTTAACCTTCCAGTCTTAATTTCCCTTCCATTTTAGCTCCTTCCTCCATATCAAACATCAGCACATTTATGAGAGAGGGAAAAAAAACAGGAAGGGAAGAGTGCGGGGAGGAAAATGAAGATTGCCATGCTTGGCTGAAGCTCAGAGATGAAAGTAGAGGATGATTCACATTGCTATGGCAAAATGAACTGAACCAAGCTGAGCTGAACTGTGCTGTGCTGGGCTATTTTTAAACTTCTATACACCACAGCTACAGGAGGAAGACAATGTGAAGCAGAGCAAATAATTTCTATATCATGTGAAATAGGGTTTCCATGCAGGAGGGTATGTGAAAATTAGTAAATAACCTTTGCCAAGATTACTTGTATTGGTTGATTTTGTTTGCTAGCAGAGTTACACCATCAACTCTTCTTTGGATACGAATTTGTATCAAAGGCATTAGAGAAGCTAATAAAGTCAACAATTTTTGTAGGTCATCTTGAAGAATATATACAGGTGAATGGATCCAAAAAGTGGAACAGAAAAAAGCTTAATTCTAAAAGCATGCTAAAGTCAAAAAATAGTGAAGAAAAATAGAAAACACTAAATTATCTTTACCACTGAACTCAATTAGAACAAATTGCTAATTATGACTATGTTACTATGCTAATGTTAAGCAGGTGTAATTTTTACCACGTTCACCATTTAAGATTAATATGTTAGCATGCTAAAATTTGCTCGTTAACACCAAGCACAAAATACAGTTGTGCAGCAGCTAGGTGTTGCTAATGTAGTTATATGAAAAAGCAAAGAAACAGATTGCAGCAGGTTGCTTCTCTCACCTGGAGGGTCCACAGGCCTCGTGGCTGCTCCCCCCAGCAGTGCACAGTCATCAGGGTCCAGTGTATCAGGCCGTCAGTGGAGTCGTCATTGGGTCGTGTGTCCAACAGCAGTGAGACTGTGCCACCTGGAGACTGCAGGCTTATGGAGAGGTCGCCGCGACACACTGCGCTGATGCTCACTGTCACCTGGTGAGAGACAGGTGGCCAGAAATTACCACACTGGGGTTGTATGCCTCTGTCACCCAGACAAGTTACAGTCTAAATACATCTCTTTCCACTCATATGGAATTACCATGACCTTTGACCTTTGACCACGGAAATCTAATGAGTCAATCTTTGAGCCCAAGAGATAACTAATCAGAATAAAATCCTTAAAGGCAGGGTTGAGATATTATTTTCAAGAGGCCAAAAAAACGTTTTGTGGGCCACAATGATCTGGACCTTTGACCTTTGACCACCAAAATCTGATCTTTGATTGTAAATGATTGTGTTCTAAATTTAAAAGGATTCTCTCGAGGCATTCATACTGCCGTACTTAAGGTGACCGTTAGTCAAATTCTTATCAGTCCATCCTTGAGTTACAGTGTATGTTTGAGCCAAATGCAATGAAATTCTTTCTGGGTGTTCCTGATTTATCGCATTCAGAAAACAGTGAGGTCACATGACTTTGAACTTTTGACCTTCTATGAATGTTTGTACCAAATTTGAAGAAATTCTCTCAAGGCGTTCTTGAGATATCACGTTCACAAGAATGGCAATAGTCGGCCAATCTGAAAACATAATGTATCTGGCCACTGGCTGCTGCCAGGGTGGAGGCATGAAAAAGAGGGAGGTGTGAACAAGGAGACTGATGGAGGTCAAAGAAGGAAAACAAGAGGGAGGAGGTGGGTGCACAGGGACAGAGCAATATAAACATTTTATCTTCCAGTGATGACGCATGTTTCCTCACAGCTTGTCAGTACCTCTGTTTATTGAAAGTGTCAGAAATATTAAATGAGGAACTGTCTTAATAAGGTGAAAAAAACACTTGACTTTAATAATTTCATCAATCAATCAATTAATCAATCAACTTTTATTTGTATAGCCCATATTCACAAATCAGAATTTGTCTCATAGGGCTTAACAAGGTGTGACTTCCTCTGTCCTTAACCCTCAACAAGAAAACATTTAATCTACCCCAAAAAAGCCTATTAACAGGGGGACCTTTACTTACTTTACTTGTACATACTTGTACAGATTAAATTAAAAATCTTACTTTAAAAGTCGAGAAAGTGTAGGGTCAGTCAGAGAACATGTTAAAGAAGAAAAGAAAAGTTGTTTACATGGTTCCTCTAACTTTGGTCAGGAAACAACCATCACATGTCATTTTTACACTTTGGTCTTTGACAAGATCAGACAACAGAGATACAGTAACTATAATGTATTAATTAGATTCAGAGACGCTAGTTGGAGAATTGTGTACAGAACAACTGTAATTTCTTTAGTTGATTCACACAGTTAATAATGTGTAACAGATATAATGTAGGCTATATGTAATGAGGAAAGAGTACTCTCAGAGTACTCTCCTTATTTAAACATAAACATTTTATTGCTACAAAACAAACAAACAAACTAACACAAAAGACAAGCACATATAATGAAACCCAAAAGCAAACAATAAAAAAGAAAGGAGAGAATTAGAAAGAACTAAAATAAGTAAATATGTGCAACTAACAGAAACATCTTACCACAAAGTTTGAGAAGAAATGATTCTTTCAATTGTGTCTTAAAGGCTCGAAAGGCAATAACAACTTCACCTTCACATTCAGTGAATTCCACAACACATCTCTGAATTTGAATAAAGGAAAAGTTAATAATTGTTCCAAGCTGATTATGAGTGACTTTCTAATGATAAAATATATATTGTGAAAAGGTTAATGATGGACATCAGTGAAAGTTTTGAGTTTTTACAAAGTTTTTACAAAGAAGAAAAGATTAACTTTGTTTGTTAGAAGGCGAAGTCATTCTCAGACATTTGTTTTTAGAGATACCTGTATAATGGATATATGCACAAACAATATTGCACTTATACAAATGGTTTAAAGTGTGTTTAAAGGATTAAAGTGTTTCCCCATTTTCAGTCTTCATTCTAAGCTATGCTAACCTGCTGCTAGCTGCAGGTTTTAATTTACCATACAGACATGTGAGTGAAATCAGCCTACTCATCTAACTCTTTACAAACGAGAAAGCTAGTGCATTTTCTGAAAATGTCCAACTTCTTTTAAAATATGAGATTGCTGTACTCATAATCTGAGACACGTGGACAAACTGTGTGATTGAACATGATTAGGTCAATCAGAGTGACTCTGGAAATGCTGCAGTGCAGTGCTAACCTGTATTGTTTCCTCATGTTTAAATCAAATCAGTGTAGCTGCAATGTGTGTGTGTGCCACACAGATGGACAAAGCAATGATCTGTCCACCAAAAGATAAAGACAAAGAAACGAAGAGAGCAGAAAACACAGTCACAAAAAAGGCTGAGGGGAATATTATCGAGATGATTTAAATAAGCGTGTGTGCCCCTCAATCCCCCCCATTCCCCCCCAGTAAACACTCTCCCTGTCCCTGTTCATCACAAGCAGCACATCTGGTGTGACAATGGCACATCGCAGAGAGAGCCGCCAAGCTGCAAAAAGACTGACAGCCCGCTCCTGTTTACGGCGCGTTACCACGGCAACACATCCATCAATCACACCTCGCAGCGATGGTCTGACCCACGCTTTCTGCCAGGGAGCACAGCCGCAAAGATGAAGCCTTTTCAATTTACATGCTGACACACTCTCTCTCTCTCTCTCTCTCTCTCTCTCTCTCTCTCTCTCTCTCTCTCTCTCTCTTTCCCTCTTCTTGCTATTTCACAAGTACACACACACACACACACTCACAAACATAGATAACTCTCACTCAAATGTGCACGTGCATTGACACACACACACTGCTGACACAGTCAAACATAAACACATTTGCATGCATGTGCCTACACTCAAGAAAACACAATTTTGCCATTTCCTGCAAATGACATAGCCGACAAAATACACATCACAGTAAGATCCATTTTTTTGTCTTTTCTATTCTCAGAGAAAACACATGACACAGAAACCTGAAAACAATTTTGTGGCTTCCCCAGTTGTTGGTAGAAGTTAAGTTGCAATTCTCGATTTGGATCTTGTCAAGGGAAACAGGAAACATGGGTGAGAAACAAAGGCTGTAAGAGCAGCTTTACTGCCAAAACACAAAACAGTCTACATAAGAGAATATCTATCTTTAGGTGAAGACTGACATTTCCACAGTTATTGCAGTTAACCCTGTGTGTTTTAAAACAATAGTTTGACATTTTAGCTCAGCAACTGGAAGTAGGGGAGAGCAGCAAGCTTGGCTCTCTCCAGAGGCAACAAAATCCATCTGCTAGCATCTTTCAAAGCTCACTGGAGTCTGCCATGTTCCAGGCTTCACTGTGTTGGCTCAGAATGAACGAACCAAACACTGGCTCCAGAGAAGGGCTTTCCTATTACGTATCCTGGAGGCCACCATAGGTTTTACATGCTTTGAGCTTTGATGGGGGGGGGGAATATATAGCTTTACAACTTGATTTGACTAATTCCTACACATTGAACCTTTAACCTATTTCTGTCACATAAATAATTCAGAATAGATGCCAAGACATTACAACATTTTCCCGTATGTTTACATGCAAGTTATATCCTGAAAAGACTTAAAGATTTACGAACATACCACTGTATGTTCACGATATTGGATTTTATGTAAAAACATCCATCTAACCTGAACATGCTCCAGATTACTGATCTCATTAGTCCCTCCACTGCAGGCCTCTGACGGGATGTTCACACTGACCCTGCCTCCCGAAGAAAGGATCCTAACAAATCCAAAAATCATCATCTGTCATTCAATAGCCCAAAAAACATACCACATACTAATACACTGTGAAGGCTTTTACACCAAAATTAGATGATATAAACAATAATATTATACACATGAATTGAACATTAGAAACCACGGTGGTAGCATAAACATACATGTAAAAGCTGACAAAATATAACTTTTACCTGGTGGGGTGAAGTGCGACTTCTTGGGTGCACTTTCTCTGATGAGCAGCCGAGTTGAAGTGTGCAGCCTGCTGTACCATCAGCCCAGCATCCAACAATCCAAAGCCATACCTGAAACAAGCAGGAAACATGCACTCTGTTATGCACTATTACACTATGTCCTGATGTATATGGTAAACAAGCATGTGGCAGCACTTATATCCTCACACACATGTGAGCTGGAGGGTTTTCATGTGGGCGGCTGAATGTGCTGCAGGAGCAGAGTAAGTGCTAATGGCTCCGACATGAGGAGGCAACAAGTCATTGACGAAGATGATGCCCGGCCTCTGACACAATTGCTCCCTGCACTGTCCGGGCTGAGGCTGAGGGCTGCTGTTTGTGCCGCCTGTAATTGCCTGGAGGATTGATCCTGAACAATGTGCCATCTCATGGACTGTAATCAAGCCTCATTATTCATTCTTCACCACCCCAATCTGGGTGCTGGAGACACAATGGGCGTCCCTTAAGCGGCATCACTGCCTGGTGACTGTATGACCACTGCCTATCTTACTTTCTCCCCTCCACTTTACCACTCCTGTTTCGCAATCTCTTTATGTCTCCTCGGAATCATCTGCTCTCATCTTTCCTCTTTGCCCTCTCCTTTCCACAGAGCAGCCTGTCATTCAGTCTTCTTTTCCTCTTTAAATTCTCCTTCACTCTCCTCCATCAAACCTGAATTTCTTGCATCAGAACTCTCCTCTGCTGCTTCAGTGATGCTGAAATCACAGTCCTCATAAGTCTCTCCTTAATTCTCTCCTTAAATGTTTCATTTTCACACACTCTCTTTCAGTTCTCCCTTGTTTAAATCACAGTCCTCAGACTGAGTAACAGGGCTGTAACAACCTTCATCCCTCCTCCTTTTGGAAATCCAGAGGGGGTGACAAAGAGCTACTTTCCGCCATTATTACCATACAAACCTTATGCCGTTAATTTGCAATAAGTGAAATTCATTATCCTGGTGACGGGGTCTCTAGCAGCAGCAGCAGAGAGAGACACAGAGACAGGCGAACGGAGAGGGCTGATCAATAACTCAATCTGCTGCCCTGCATGGGGCTCCATCTCCTCTGTCTCAGACTGTCAGTGTGCGTGAGGAAGAGAGGCACGAGCTGCAGCCCACACCGTCCTCGTCCTAACAGCACGCTGCACGATCAATGGACACAATCTAATCAGCCACTATCACCACCAATGACTTTTAGCATGTAGGGCCCAGCATAATAGCATTAGGCAGACGGGTGTGCAGGGTTGAGGTGCGCTACTGAAGTTCAAGGTCATTCTGGGAGGTTGTGAAAGCGGTGAAGAGTTGGAGCAGACGCACCCTGTACCCCTTAGCGAGAGCGGTGCACCTATTAAATGCCATAGCTCCCGCAGATCGATCGGCCAGCCCGAGCTCCATGTCTATAAACCCACACAGACATATATCTAATAGAGAAAGCTGCAGGAAACAGGTTTACCCACGACACAACATGATGAAAATGACAGATCTTTTGTCCCCCACTGAACCACTTTTCAAGAAGACTCGAGAGCTTTTCAGCCATCTCATCAACAGTGGCAAGGAATTCGGAGAGGAAGCACACTGCTACTTTGAGCTAGAGGCTTGGGATTTTCTTCAAACAACAGAACAACATTGATTTTTGTAGTGATTTGTTACATTCCTGAGAAGTTTAATCACAGGATTTTTGTCATAGAATTCCTGCCGAAAAATATGTTTAAGATTAAAATGTCTTTAAGAAGAAACCCACGTAATGTAATGCATATCAAGCAATTAGTCACATAACACAGCCATCCAATTTTCGACTTGTTCTTTCTCCACCTCCTGCGTGGTTGGAGGGAGGTTGAGCCAAGTCGACTACAGAGTGACAGCACATCTTCTGTCCACGCAGCACGAAGCATGTTAAACCCCCGACCCCCCGCCTCCGCACATATCGAATCTGCGGCCCTCGCATATCCTCCATCCACTCTCACTCGTCGACGGCGAATGCCCTAGCAAACTCTTACTCCCTCCATGTCTTTATCCATTAGGGTGAAGGCCACCCCCGCTCACCCCCCCCACCTATCCATGGGGCCTCTTTGTAACTGTCGAGGAACCCTTTTCACTTTTTGTTCTGCAGGCCTTCCCAGGTCCTTTCTCTGTTGATATTCACACCATCTGCCAGCGGCGGAGAAAGGTGCACACAAACCCAGCTAGCACAGAGATATCAAGATCTCCAGGGGTCGAGGTCTTTGCCTCGTCTCTACACACGTCGTTAAAAACCACAGTTTTAACAACTGCAACGCTGAAACCAAAACAGATTTTTGCAGCTTTCTGGGGGACATAAGTATGGCGTTCTCACCCCTTGTTTGCACTGGTATGTCCTGCTAAGTCCTCCCGAATAGAAGTGGCTGTAAAGAATCACTCAAGCCGCACTAAGCAGCTGCCTGTGAGTTAGGTCATTTTCCCAGGAGCCCCAGAGTGGGCACTGGCAGGACCTCAAAAAGCGGGGACACCATCTGTTCAGTGCCTGAAAAGGTTGGTGACACCTTCTGTGGTATCAACAACTTCTAATTAAGTGGCCAAGAATGCAGCAGCAGCAGCTCCAGTGCATGATTGGTGGGCTTGCCTTAGTTAGCTGCCTTAGACAACAACATCGCAGACCCCCGGTGAGCGTCACGCACCTCTCCCTCACATCTGGCCATGGAGTAATTAAAAATGAAGAAAGAGTGGATACAATAAATGCTTGATGACTTGAGCCACCAACAAAAACTATATTTACTCTTGTTTTCTAATATTTTTTTTGTCCACCCTTTGTACTATTTAATTGAATGTTTATCAGGAGCATAAAAAACAGCATTAACCCTATGGTCAATCCCTGGGTGGTTTGTTTCTCCTATATCATGATGCACTAATTTCATTAACATTAGGATTTAAATGAAATAACAAATAGACTTAACATCCGTCTGATTTCCATCGCTCTTACAGCCAAATCTGCTGCTGAGAAATGTTACTAATTAGGCTTATTAAGTAATTAAGAGGAGGTCTTAATTATATCTGTGCCACTGGGACCTGCATGGCTGTAACCGTGAAATGCTGCGGCGCACTGCTCAGCTTTGTAGGATGTTCCACAGTTTCATCCATTTCCCTGTTCTGAATGTGTGTTTTTGTACATAGAAGATTTTGGAGCATACTTTTTATGACTGTATTAGGCAAATATCTGCTCTGACATGAAATTACAGAGAGAGAGGCACTCAGCAGCCTTCAACAGCATAGCCTTGAAATGCCAAGCGAATTACCTTGCAAAGAGTTGAAAGTTTAATGAAATATATGGCAGGGGGGGAAATGAGGGGTTTGGCACAGGCATGGACGTAAGTCTCAGGAGAATGGGCACCAAACGGCTCTCTCAGTCTGTACAGCCATCAGTCAAAGTAGCAGCCACCCTTCCCATCCTCAAGGAGACTTCTCTGGAAGCCACAATGATCTACATCCCATGACCTCACTCTCAGTGTCCAACATATTTTGATTTGTAGCTCTTGTGTTATTCAAACACAAATTCAAAAGAGGATGAAATTCAGCAGAGAGCCTTTGTTGGACTCATACCAAGGTACAGTCCTTTTAGATGTCTCTGCCCTTGTGGAGAAAGAGAGAAAGGGAGGGAGAGAGTGTGAGGGCGAGTGAGGCTGCACTACAAGCTTGGCAGACGATTCCCTCCCTGGTCCCGAGTGCTTTCCCTTTCACTCTGGACAAAGCAAACACTGAACCGGGAGTCTTTGTTTGCCTCTTCAAAGGGACAGGTTTTTGATGCCGTGTCACTAAAAGTGATCGAGCAAAATGAAATGTAACAAAACATCAAAAACAAAGTCTGTTTTTATGTGTTTATCGAGCAGTATGACAACTGCTACATGATTTCATCATGGGAGTTACATCAAGTTCAAACGTTGTGTATTCAACAACAAATACAACATGGCTAATGATTGTATGATTGCATTATTGGATTACACGTCAATATACAAGAATCTACATCTAACAATGTCAAAATGTGTAATTCTTTGTTTGTTATTTATAAAATTGACTCTCATGTTTTGTTTACATTATTGGCTCTACTGCATTGTTGTTTGGGGTCCCACAGTCTCCACTTCTGTATGTTTAAAACAGCCGAACAGCAAAATTGACCACATTTATGTATATATATATATATATATATATATATATATATATATATATATATATATATATATATATTTTGTTTCTTTTTTTCTAACCACATTAATGCATGTGTGTATGTAAAGATGGCCGCAAAAGTTACACTATACCTTAAACTGAGTTTGTATCCTCAATAAATAGACAAAATACAGGAACAATAAAAACATAATAACTATTTCATGTTTTTGAAAATGAAATATTGCATAAAAATAATTTTGCTAACCCAAAAGTCATTGATGGTCAAAGGGTTAGTGTTCGTATTATCCTATATGATGATATTATGGTGCTTTGGTGCTTATGTGTGGGTCACTAGAACCTACAGGTATTCCAAGATAGTTGTCTAATGACGAAACCTTTCAAACACGAATAACAAAAACCTAAACAGAGTCAACTGGGATTTAGAGGAGGATTGCTACATAGGGTATAGACATAAGCTGCTTTCACACGGGCACTGAACTCTGCAGATCCTCCGTATTTTCCTCTGAGGAGGTACATGTGTGAACGCAAATGTCAGAGTGAGATGCTCCGCAGTTTCTACGGACTTGGCCCCTGTATAATGTCCATTGAAATCTGGGAGAAGTCGATGTGTGAACACAGCAGGGGACCCCCCCCCGCTGGATTCACCGCGAACGAGTGGGGGGTATTGATGACGCTTCTAAAGCGCGAAAGGCGTCATCATCAAAAATGATAAAAACTAAAAACAATTATCTCCCAGTGAAAAAGCGGCGTACAAGACACCAACAAAGATGTCAAGAGAGTTTGTGGTGATAAGAGCTGATGACGGTGTCCACCTTTCGCCTGAATAATGCTGAGGATTTGTTGCTGTTGTGAACGCGTCTGTGCAGAGAAACTTCCGCTGCGTTGTGCATGTGTGAAAGGCAAACTGCAGGTAAACTCCAGTTAGCATTGTTGTTGTATTTAGCCATGTTTTGCAGCTGGAGTCTCCAAGACCCCAAACAGAAATAACGTTTTCTGTAATGAAAATTTGAAACATACAGCAGATACAAATTAAGTAAGTGTCTTAAAAGCCATTTAGTATGAATACTTAACCTTGTTAAGTCCAGGGACTCCAGGACCCCAAACAGAGAATTAATGAAATGCTACTGGTGAATATTGATTGGTTCTACAGAGACTACAGCCAGGGCAGGGTCACAAATGTTAACTCTGAATAAGGAGGAGAAGGGAAAGATATAAGTGCAGATGCTGTTGTAGAACTTTATTTTGAATTTCAACTGCTTTTCTAACCCCTAGCAAAATATCAAGATTGCTATTTGTACATGAATTATTCATCAGTGGAGGTTTAGAAGAGCACAAGGTCCCTACAACCCCCACATCTTGGAGCTCAGTGTGGTGTATGGGGTGGGATGTGTGTGTGTGGAGGGTATACGGAACCCCTCTGTTTGCCTGCTGCACCCCCCTGCCGGGAGACATGGCACCCCCTGCAGGAGGTGCAGCGCTCTGCTTCCCCTGTCCCTCAGGGCGAATCGGTGTATGTCACATGCGCACACACACACACACACACACACACACACACACACACACACACACACACACACACACACACACACTTGGCTAATTCAGCCCAGTTTATCTGCTGACACATCAATCATATACGCACACACACACACACACACACACACACACACACACACACACACACACACACACACACACACACACACACACACACACACACACACACTACGTGCAGACACACTCACAGGAGCATTGTAGTAGTTCAGGGTTTCAGAGGACAGGAACATTTTCAGTTGAGCCATATTGAATAAAAAACAAAAGTTAAAGAAGAAAAAGAAAGTAAAGAATGAGGTGAAGTTTCAAATGTTCTGATATGGAAACATCTTTATCTATACAAACCAAATCATGTCTATATAACAGAACATGATTTTAGGTCAAGGGTCAGGGAGAAACCACTGGCCCACCAAGACCTTCCTTACGCTAATCATTAGCGGACCCACACATACACAAACACGCACACACGCACACACGACACACCAATTAAAAGCCTCAACTTCCTAAGCCAACAAATACCCACACATATATATACTATCCTTTCACAGGAAACAATATCATTGCAGAGCTACTCTCGTATTAAATGACAGTGGGATTGTTGTGTGTAGCGTACTCGGAACAAATACACACAATCTTACCCTCTCCCTACCTAAACACATGTATATGGACCACAGGCTCAGCCACAGAGTAATTGGCTCAGCAAAGAAAAAAGAGGAGGCCTGGATAATTAATTAATCTATCTGGCTGGGGCAGAGACGTGAGGCCAGTTTTACAGTGCTTACAATGTGTGTGTGTGTGTGTGTGTGTGTGTGTGTGAGACAGAGAGAGGAGAGAGCGAGACCTGCGGCCCCTGGACGATCCATGGCCTTGCATGAAATGGAAATGGCTTGCCAGAATGCATTAGGTGTGTATGCACTCTCACATTAAAACAAACACACACACACACACTACAACTGATCCACATATTCAACTGGATTCATGGAAACAAACCAGACTGGTCTCATCGTATTTTCTGAACAAGATTTTACTACTTTATTAGCAATGAGAAAATTCTGACAAGTTTAACTGTAGTTTGTTTCTTGTTTGATCCTTGAAGAGATTTTCAAGTTCACTCAGGTCCTGATCCTTCACATGTAATTGTGCAAATAGCATATGCCCTTGCACCCGAGTGCCCCTGGGCATGGTGGTCATAGAATGAGGTGTGAACAGGCACTGTTGGCAAACTGCTATCTTGAGGCAGAAGAAAGCAATTGATCCACAAAAAACCTGGTCTGAAGACAATATAGCTTATTATCATTAATCATACAAAATTATCTGGTGAGCTATATATATATATATATGCTGTATATATATAGTGACTATCACTTAACGTAAGATGTTCCGATACAAAACTCATGATAACACCTGTCCATGTCTC